>NC_080391.1:29719360-29891395 GCF_028751815.1 Salvia miltiorrhiza
AATCTGAGGTGGCTGCCGGAATTGCCAACGTGGCTGCCGGGATTGCCAAATCATACATACACACACTTTTCTCTCTCTCTCTCTCTCTCTCTCTCTCTCTCTCTCTCTCTCTCTCTCTCTCACACACAGACACACACACACAGACACACACAAACATACGCACACACCCACTGCGCCACACACACGCGCAGTCCCTCCCCCTTCTTCCTTCTTCGGCGACGGTAGCGTCGCCGCCGCTACCGCCGCCGCCCTCTCATCCCTTAACCATCTCCTGTTTCTCTCTCTCTATCTCTCTCTCACACACACACACACACAAACACACGCACACACCCACTGCGCCACACACACACACACGCGCAGCCCCTCCCCCTTCTTCCTTCTCCGACGACGGTAGCGCCGCCCTCTCATCCCTTAACCATCCCCTCTTTCTCTCTCTCTCTCTCACCATCTCCCCCACCAGCAATTTCTTCAAAAACTCAACCAAAACCACCAATTTCACCATGCTGAATTATAGATCTGCAAATTGGAAAACTTTGGGTGAAGGCGGCAGAGATCGAGAGGGGAAGTGGTGGTAGCGGGGTTGGGGAAAGGGGAAGGCTCCGCCCGCCGGCGGGGGTGGGCGAATCCAGTCTTGTTCTTCTCAGTGCTAAGCTTGGAATTTGTGGATGTTGTCTCGCCGTGAATTGAAGGAGAAATGGCGTTTGGAAGGCGATGCCGGGCAGGAGAAGATGGTGACGGGCGGCCAAGATCGCGCGGCGCGGTAGCGGCTGGGCGCGGTGAGGAGCGTGACAGAGGGTGGTGAGAAATGAGGGAAGGGAGATAGGTCGAAGGGGGAAGAGAGAGGAGGCAGGGCCGCCGGCTCCGCCGACGACGCTGTCGTCCGGTGACGGCGGCAGGAGGAGGACCGAGGGAGAGAGAAGGTGGGGAGTGATGGGCAGCTGCTGCGTGAGGGGGATTGGGGTTAGGGGCGGGGGCGGGGGGGGGGGGGGAAAGAAATGGGACAGTGGGTGGGTGGGTGGGTGGGTGGGGGAGAGTGGCAACTGGCAACACATCATCATTCTCAAATAAATTAAATGCCACGTCACTGCCACATAAGCCACGTAAATGACACATAAGTTTCGATTTCGCCGGAGATACTCGCCGTGGGATTTTTACCAACAAATCATAAATTCATGTATTTTTTGGCCAAAACAAAAGGTCATGATATAAACAAGAAAATTAACAAACTTGATGTATTTTATGGCAATAACCCCAAAATAAAAAATCATAGTTGATTTATTTTTTTAAAATGCGTGTTGCTTATAAAAGATGAGAAAATAAGTTGTGGTAGAGGAACTTATTTATTTGGGAGCTTAAGAGCTTAATTTTACAGCTTATAACTTGTTTAAGAACTTATTTTGGCTAACACTTTGAAAGAGCTTATAAGCTCAGCCAAACACCCTCTAAGCCATCCCTTTGAATTTGTTTCCTCATCATTTATGCTATTCTTGAAAACTGTAGCCTGCATAATGTAGTTTTTTTTGCAATTAAAAGAAAGTAAAACCAGTTACCTAATGCTCCATGGTCAAAGAGATAATTTTAATTGGAAGTAGTTCTTTGTCTGGATTAGTGAAAATATCTGGGAGGTGAGCAATAAATCTTGAACTAGCTAGGAAATAATTTCTGAGTGTTCCACCAGTAGGTAAGTCATGGCATGTAGTGAGCTACACCAAGAGCCCACTGGTCTTGTTATGAAGGGAAACCAGGCCACCAATATAATTCATAACTGGTCGGGTTAATCTGTTCAGTTAAAAACAAATATGTTGGTACAATCATAGAACGTATAGATGTGACAGAAAGCCCTAGCTTGATATCTATAAAGTGATGTGAAGCAAGCTGCCCACCCATGGAAAATCCAAAGACAGATCATAGAATTTGGGTCCTAGTCCCAACTGACCAGCAAGCTCCTCATTTCTCAATGTCAAATTAAAGCTAAGCCTCCTAACAGTCCGGTTAGGGTCTCCATAACCAGGTGTACAAACGGAATGATGTATATGCCTCTACTTTCAACTATCTCCTGCAACTGACTTCATAAATAAAACAGTCCACAACGTTCTATATGATGCAAAATGTTGTTGAATGTTTGACCATCAGAAATCCATCAAAAGCAACATAAAAGGATGTGTTGTTACCGGTGAGAGGTTAGCATTCACTGCAGAAACATGAAGCCTGTAATTATCAAATCCATGAACAAAAAATTGCAGATTTGAAGAGTTTTTTAATTGGGTCAGAGATTAAGATGAGAGATATTATAATTTATTTTATAGTGCTTGAGAAGGTGAGAGAGATGATCAACAAAAATTGGGAAAATTTTCTAAAATTGTTATATATGAGGTGAGTTTGTTTTATTAATGTTCTTAAATTCACAATCAATTCGATGAATTCACGACTGACTAGTTTTGATTGTGATACGAATTTTAAAATTCGAATTGACAACTAGTTGTCTTATTTGTGAATTTGAATTCTAAAACTAGAATTCACAACTCCAAAATAGATTGATTGTGAATTCGAATTTTGAAACTAAAATTCACGATTCTGAATAATTTTGTTTTGAATTCGATTAAAACCATAACTCACAACTCGAAAATATAATTGGTTGTGAATTCGAGTTCTAAAGCTACAAATCACAACTAGGTATAGTCTTGGTCATCAATTCGAGTTTTAAAACTAGAATTCACAATTAGGAATGATCTTAGTTATGAATTCGAATTTTAAAGATAAAATTCACAACTAAGAATAGTCTTGGATGTGAATTCCATCTCAAAAATTCGAATTCACAACTAAAAATTCAGTAGATAATTTTTATTTATTTATTTATATAAAGAGTAAAATTGTAAGTGTAGTTAAATTTTAAATCTATTATCTTAATAAATATCCCCTCCGTTTTTTATTAAGTGTCCCGAGCCTTCAAAATACACACACCAATAAAATAAGATATTTTACATTTGTAACCTTAGTAATTTTCATAATAAATGCATATATACAACTAATTATTACATTCATACAAGTATTAAATAAGGATAAAATAGGAAAATGTCATAAATATACTCTCAAATTTTGAAATGGGACACCTATATATTGAGAAACAAAAAAATGAACTAAATGGGACACTTATAAAAAAACGGAGAGAGTATAGTTTTTATTTACTATATTAATTTGGACATTGGACATTTTTTAAGTCCACTCAATTATTTTTAGGGAAAACACAAATATCTAGGTTAGTTAGTATTTTCACTTTGAAATTTGGTGTAAAATTAACTAGTAGTGCAATTAAGTCTACACAAATTTCGGTATTATCACCACATGGGGATGGGGGAATATGTTTAGGATTCTCATCTAGAGATGAGTTGGAATTTTCATTATACTGTATTAATTTTGATACTAACGCATGTGAGTTGACTTTGTTATATACTGCTGTTATGCTATATTATCTGTCAAACTTAAAAAATTGTGGTACATACGTACTATCTATTTTCTGAATGCCCATCTTCAACTAATTCTAGAAATTAATCAAATGTGGACGGATATACACATAGAAATTCCCTTGTGGGACTTGGTCATCATTTCATATTCAAAGTGAAAGGTGACGAAATGTGAATTATCTGTTAAACTGGTTTATGACTTTTATACTAAAAATGAGAAAAATTAAACGGTAATTTCGATCTTGAAGCAAGTGGATATGTATCTTGTAATGAATATTTAACGAACTTTGAATTATATGATAAACTAGAACGTTTGTGATTTTCATTCTGAAATTGTCACACCCCGATTCTTAAAGAAATAACTATAATCGAGGTGCGACTAAATCATACTCCCTCCGTCCCGTTAATAATGGCACGTTTTTCTTTTTGGATTGTCCCGCTATTAATGACACGTTTCCTATCTTGGAAAAAATAAGGGAGTGATTAATGTTAATTAAAACTCTAATTAAAAGCCTAATTAAACAACTTTAAAAAAATAAAAAAATATTCTCACTCTTAACTCCCGATTACTCTCACTCGCCGCCTCTCCTCCTCTCCTCGACGACTCCGTCTCTCCTCCTCCTGCACGGCGACGGCGCGGAGACTCTGCGTCCACCCGCCGCCTACTCCTTCATCCCTCCACCACCACCTCCTAAACCCTAGCGTCGCCTCCACTGCCTAGCGCCGATACCACCACCGCCTCCACACCTCTGCGCCTGCTCCATCTGCCGCCGCCTCCGCGTGAAACCCTAGCACGGGTTGGCGCTAGATCTGAGCGGCTCCATCGTCGCGCCTACACACCCTCTGAGGAAACTATATCAGCGGCCCGACGGCTCCATCTTCTTGATTTTTGTTGATTTCGTGAATTTTGTGAATATTTGTTGATTTTTAGGATCTTTATTATTGCTTGGTGAATTTTGTTCTGGTATTTTGATTCTATTTTGCGTTGATTTCGTGAATTTCACCCAGTTCATGAATTTTTGATTTTTCACCCCAGTTCATGTTCTTCCTAATTACTAAAACTACTTCAGTTCATCTCGATTTTTGTTGATTTCGTGAATTTTGACGGCAGCTGTTTCTGCTGATGAAGTTAACAAAATTAAGAAGAAAAAAAATGCAATCTTCCTGCCTATTTTACTTTGGAAACTTTTTTTTTTTTGTGAAATTCGTGTTAATGGTAAGAAATGATTAATTAATTATAGATTTTAAATTTATTTAATGAATCAAGAAATAAATGTTTTTATATATTGATAAATTAGAAATAATAAACAATCCCTAAACACAATTCTAATCATGTGGACCATACACCTTTATTCCTTAATTTTATTCTCCTTACTCTCCGTGCCGAAAAGAAACGTGCTATTATTAACGGGACGGAGGGAGTAGTAATAAACAATGATAGAACCTTGTGGAATTTGAATAATGGAATAACAAATCGGACAACACCCTTTTCAATGAAGAAAGACAAATATCCAAATTAAAAATGCATTTCTGTTAGCCGGCAGCCCGAAATATTAAAAATAATTACTTTTGTAAATTATAATTGTAGATGGGACCCTAATTTTTTAATTAAATTTAATAATTTACAACGAATTAACGACAAACATATACAAAATAAAAATAATATTTGGGAAAAGTATCAAATAAGCCCATGTCGTAGTGGCCATTTTCACGTCTGGCCCCCTATAGTCGAAGGGGTATCAACTAAACCCCTGAACTAGTTAAAATCGAATAATTTCACCCCTTGCCCTAACGCCTAGTTTAACGCCGTCTGTATAATTTAATTAATTAATTTTTTTTTATTTTGCGGGCCCCTATCCCCTATGACAGCCTACTGCCTCCTCCGTCGCCACAAACTGCCGGCGTAGATCCTCTAGTGCAAATGCAGGTAACACAATTTGGTTGCGGGGGATTCGTGATGGGGCTGATATTTTGCCACGGCATATGCGACGGGCTCGGCGCGGCGCAGTTCTTCAACGCGGTCGGAGAAATGGCTAGAGGGGCTAAGGCACCGAGTACCGCGCCGGAGTGGTGCCGAAATTTCCTCCCACGATCGCCGCCATCAGCGCCACTCTCCCTAGCTATTCTCGTCTCGGACTACCAGCTAGAGCCGGCCATAATCGATGTATCCATGGATGAAATCAAAAAGCTGAAACAGGAATTCCAACAGCGGAGCGGGAAGAGGTGCTCCACAATCGAGATGGTGGCAACAATGCTGTGGCGGCAGCGCACGGAGGCGATCAGACTGGACGAGGAGACGGAGGTGAAGCTGGTGTTCTTCGCGAACTGCAGGCATGTGGTGGAGCCGCCGCTGCCGGAGGGGTTCTACGGCAACTGTTTCTTCCCCGTGAGCATGAGCGCGAGGAGCGGCAAGGTGGTGGCGAAGAACGTGTACGAGGTGGTGGAGGTGATCAAGGGGAAGGCGCGGCTGGCGGAGGAGTTTGGGAAGTGGGTGAGGGGGAGATGAGGGACCCATTCGCTCCGCCGCTGGAATACCGGACGCTCTTCATATCGGAGTGGGGGCTGGGGTTCATGGAGGTGGACTATGGCTGGGGGAAGCTATAAAAAAAACACTACGACGGACGGCGTTAAACTAGGCGTTAGGGCAAGGGGTTAAATTATTCGATTTT
The DNA here is from genome assembly GCF_028751815.1 of Salvia miltiorrhiza. Classification (NCBI taxonomy): domain Eukaryota; kingdom Viridiplantae; phylum Streptophyta; class Magnoliopsida; order Lamiales; family Lamiaceae; genus Salvia; species Salvia miltiorrhiza. The sequence continues at coordinate 29,725,491 of NC_080391.1, forward strand.
AATTAGTTTAGGGGTTTAGTTGATACCCCTTCGACTATAGGGGGCCAGACGTGAAAAGGGCCACCACGACAGGGGCTTATTTGATACTTTTCCCATAATATTTTAAAAAATTAAAAATTGTCTACGGATTTGTGAGGGATTTATGACGGTACTAAACTCCCGTCATTAATCCGTCGAGAACACCGCAATTTTCTCGATCGGATTTTTTCCGTCGCTAATTTCCGCCACTGTTCACACCATTTTTTTGTACGGTGCGTTTACTTTGATGAATAAATTTATCCATGCAAAATGATGGATAATAAAATTTATGCCTTAAAATGTCTCATTTCTTTTCCAACATTTGACACAAAAGAGATGTTCACTATTTTTCCTTTCTTATTTTCACTTCAAGGATTGATAATATTATCCCCTCAAAAATGGAGGGATAATATTATCCATCCTTGAAGTGAAAATAAGGAAGGAAAAATGGTGAACATCTCTTTTGTGTCAAATGTTGGAAAAGAAATGAGACATTTCAAGGCATAATTTCTTGTTATCCTTCCTTTTCCATGGATAAATTTATCCATCAAAGTAAACTCAGCCGTAGTGTACACCATTTTAAGTCAAATACTAATATTTAAATTAATATATTTTTTTGTTTCCAATTATCTGAATACATTTTATATAATTTTAAAATTTTAAAATAATAAAATATATTGTGACCGGTAAATTGCACGGAAGGATGTACTAGCTAGTTCCATAAAAAAACATGACAACCACTACAACAAAAACTCTAATACAAACCACTTAAAAGAAACCAAATTTACTTAAAACCAGTTTCATATATAGCTTAAAAAACTGATTTTACCCTTGTTTCTCTCGGTACACGTGAGCACCGAGAGAAATGATTTTACCCTTGTTTCTTAGGGTAGAGTACTATAAATAGGGTATACGTCCATTGTAATACTAAGTTTATCTGAAATATACTTTTTTCATCATTTTAATTATTGTAAAATAGCATAAGTTCTTTATTTATTTTGTAGAATAACTATTAATTTGTACGTGACTCTACTTTTTTTTCCTCATTAATATGTAAATTTTAGATGACAAATAAATACAATTAATTTTACGGCTAACTGATGTTGTCATAATTATAAATTTGATGTAAATCTGCTTTGCCATCAATAAGAAACATATTAGCTTTGGGATAATTATTAATTTAAATAAATAATTATCCCAAAGATAATATGTTTCTTATTGAATGTCATTCCCTTTCTCATTATTAATTTGTTTGATTTGCAAATTATATTAAATATATAATATGTAATTTACAAAAATATTTAGATATATATCAAATAGATTTAGTATAATATTTAATAAATTATTATGTTCTACATAAATATATAATATGTAATTAAAAAATTACCCTTAAAATAAAAATATATAATAGAAATAAGACAATCTATATTAATTTTGTGCCCAATACACTTTTTCTAGAAAATAAAACGCAAATCATTGCATGCGGTTAACCGCATAGCATGCGGTTAACCCATGTATTGGCGTATATGTTCAAGTTTTTGAATGAAGATAACAAAATGATGAAGTGGTGCAGCGGTAATGCCTTGTTTCTCCCCAAGGTCATATGTTCGAACCTGCTTGCCTCACTTTTGCGGTTTTTAGCGATTTTTTTTTCCTTTTATTTATTTTTTTACGTTTTTTTCTAGTTTTGTTTCCATTTTTTTTATGTTTATTTTCCTTTTCCTGTTTTCTTCATTTTTTTTTGCATTTATATATATATATATATATATATATATATATATATATTTTCTTTTCAGATTTTTTTTTCTTTTGCATTTTTAAAAATTTTACTATTTTTCTTTTGCATTTTTTTTATATTTTGCCTTTTTTTATCCTTCATGGTATTTTTTTTTGTTTTTCGATTGTTTTTCTTTTACATTTTTTTATATATTTTTTGTGAAAAATATAATACTTTTAAAATATTACATTCTTCATAACAATAATTACTTTTTTTTATGACAATAATACTTGAGCAAATAACTAAAAGTATAAGTTCTTGTGAGTAAAATAACAATTATCGTGAACAAATGTTTCAAAATTATTACATTTGTTAATGATAATAGTTACTTTTATTTATTAGAACTTGTACTTTCAATTATTTGGTTAAGTAATTATTATAGTCGAAAAAGTAATTATTGATATGAATAAAAGTAGTGCTTATTTTTATTCATTAGATTAACTTATATTTTTAGTTATTTAGTCAAGTAAAAATTGTCCTAAGAAAAAGTAACCATTGATATGATAAAAGGTAATGTTTTAACAATATTACATTTCTTCACAATAATGTTTATTTTTGTTCATAAGAACTTTTACTTTTAGTTATTTTCTCAAGTAATTATTTTTGTAAGTAAAAGTAATTATTGATGTGAAGAAAATTAATGGTATTTTCATTCGCTAGAACTTTTATTCTTAGCTATTTGGTCAAGTAATTACTGTCGTAATAAAAAGTAATTTTTTTAAATCAAATAAAAAGTTATTATTGTTACAATGAGATGTAATGTTTCTAAATTATTACATTTGTCCACAATAATTGTTACTTGACCAAATAGTTAAGAATAAAAGTATTAACGAATGAAAATAACATTACTTTTCTTCACATCAATAACTACTTTCACTTACAAAAACATTCACTTGCTAAGATTACATTACATCATATCAATAGTTACTTAGGGGTTTAGTATTCAAGGTTTAGGGTTTAGTATTCATTATTTAGGGGTTTAGTCTTCATTATTTAGGATTTAATTAGTATTCAGTGTTTTGGGTTTAGTATTCATTATTTAGGGTTTAGTATTCAGTGTTTAGGGCTTAGTATTAATTATTTAGGGTTTAGTATTCAATGTTTCGAGTTTACAAAATATTGAATGATAGGAAATACTTATATTGACATAAGTATATATTTGTTCTAACAAATGTATATGTTAGGCTTTATAAATGTAAATATTACCATTAGGGTTTAGTATTCAAGGTTTAGGGTTTAGTATTCAAGGTTTAAGGTTTAGTATTCAGTGTTTAGGGTTCAGTCTTCAGGATTTAGGTTGTAGAAAATATTGAATGATAAGAAATACTTATATTGACATAAGTATACATTTGTACATACAAATGTATATGTTAGGCTTTATAAAAGTAAATATTACCATTAGGGTTTAGTATTCAAGGTTTAGGGTTTAGTATTCAAGGTTTAAGGTTTAGTATTCAGTGTTTAGGGTTTGGTATTGATTATTTAGGGTTCAATTTTCAGGATTTAGGTTGTAGAAAATATTGAATGATAATAAATACTTATATTGACATAAGTATACATTTGTGCATACAAATGTATATCTTAGGATAAATAAAAGCAAATATTACCATTAGGGGTTTAGTATTCATTATTTAGGATTTAATTAGTATTCAGTGTGTAGGATTTAGTATTCATAATTACATTAGAAAATATAACACTTTATATTGAATGAAAGGTAAATATATAAGTATACATTTGTGCTAACAAATGTATATTTTATATTTATTAAAAGTAAATATTTCTATTAGAGTTTAAGATTTAGTGTTTAGGGTTTACGGTTTAGAAAATATAATATTTTATATTGAATGAAAGAAAATACTTATATTAACATAAGTCTACATTTGTGCTAACAAATGGATATTTTATATTTATTAAATAACGTAGAAATAAATAAAATACATAAAAAATAATCAAATAATTATTCACGTATTCATTGTTGTAAGAAAAAGTAATTATTGAAATAATGAAAAATAACAAAAAATAAAATAAAAAATATTGTCAAAAGAAACATCAAAAAATAAAAAGAAAGAAAAAACTGAAATAAAAAGAATGAAAAACAAACATCCAAAAAAAAAAACAGTAAAAAACGCAAAGAAAGGAAAAACAAGAGAAACAACTGAAATAAAATAATGTAAAAAAAAATGAGAGAAAAAAATGCAGGTAAGAAGAAGAGGAAAAAAAGTAAAAAAAAAATGAGGCAAAAAATGAAAAGAAAACTGGGGAAAAAAAACAAAAAAAAGGGGAAAAAAAATACATGAAAAACAAAGAAAGAAATGGGGCAAAAGAATTTCGAACCCCTCCCCTTCAAGATAAGTGTTGAAGGCGCGATTGTAGCCACTACACCACATTGCTGTTTTGCTTCTATTTACCAAATTTTACTATATATATGCTAGTTCTCGTCAGGGTTAACCGCATGGTATGCGGTCAACCGCACCAGAGACCAACTCAAAATAAAATAGGCAATCCATATAAGTATAGATCATTTTGAAAAAATATATACAAAATAGAGTGGATTTTTAAAATGGCTACTTTCATATTGTAAAGATAAAAAATGTCCACTAAAATAAAAAACTTAAAAAATGTCCACTGTTACCAAAATACCCTTCACATTAAAAATTAAAAAAATGTCCACTTTACATCACCCCTTTAAAAAATCCCGCAATTCACAACCAGTGTGAATTCACAACCAAAACACTGGTTGTGAATTGAGAATTCACAACCAGTCGAATTCACAACCAGAATTTTTTGTTTGTGAATTCACAACCAGTCGAATTCACAGCCAAAATTTAATTCACAACCAGTCGAATTCACAACCAAAATTTAATTCACAACTAGAATTTTTTGGTTGTGAATTCACAACAAACGAATTCACAATCAAAATTTAATTCACAACCAGATTTATGTTGGTTGTAAATTCACAATCAGTCGAATTCACAACCTGAATTTAATTCACAACTAGAATTTATTTTGGTTGTGAATTCAAGTAGTTGTGAGTTTGAGTTTTTAAAGTTTGAATTCACAATTAAAACTAGAATTTATTTTGGTTGTGAATTCAATTTTTAGTTGTGAATTCATAGATCTCGTTGTGAATTCAAGAATATTAAGTTGTGAATTCATCGAGTTGGTTGTGAATTCAAGAACATTAAGTTGTGAATTCATAGATCTGATTGTGAAATCAAGAACATTAAGTTGTGAATTCATAGATCTAGTTGTGAATTGAAGAACGCATCCTTAATGAAATCGACACTCCACTTAAAAAATATGGATTTAATTTCCTATCCAATATCAACAAATTAAAAGTGCACTGGTACAATTATAAAATCGAAAATAATTGCTGGGCATGAAGCTATTGTATTTATACGAGCAAAATCAAAGTTTAATTTCCCGAGAAGAGAAGATGCGTATACGCGCAAACTCACAATTTGGCATCAAAAAATTTGTAATGCCCATCTCCAAGCCAAACTCTTATTCAATTCTATCGCAAAATCTCCCAATTCGCAATGGATTTCTGGCTGAGAGCTCGGGAATTCGCTGAGGAGGCGGCCACGAAATCGCAGCAGTTCACGCAGGGGCTCGGCTCCACCGGTTTCTCCCGCGTCGTGTCGGAGGCGTCAAAGCGCTCCAAGGAGCTGGCGGTCGGGGCGTCGAAGCTGTCGCAGGAACTCGCCGCGGACGCTCTGAAGCGCACCGATGAGATCAAGGCTCACATTCCTCGCCGCGGACGCTCTGAGGTCGGGGCGGCGGCGCTTCGCCGGAGGAGAGAACGCGCTAGAAATCTGACGAAACCCTAATCGAAAGGCCTCGCAAATCGCCTCTTCTCCGACGCACCCTCCATCTCCGTCACCACCGTGAAGAGAGACAACGAGACGAAGGATTCGCTGTTCGAGATCGATGTGAGGATTGGGAGATTGACATCGGCTGGACTCAGCGCCGCGAATCTCCACCGCGGCATCTCCGACGGCAACGTTTCTCTGGCCGGGATCTGGATCGACGAGCATTTCACGGTGCTGGATTTGATCTGCATCAGAAGTGTGGGGAGAAAGCTTCCAGATTTTGCAGGTTTTGGCATAATCTGCAGCGTCTCCTCCTCGGATCTGCGCCACCTCCTTCACTTCCTCTACGGATCTGCGCCTCAGAACACATTTATTCTAGATCTCGTAGGGTGGCGAGGAGGTCAGCATCGGAGAGTGTGGCGGATTTTCGACGCCGATAGAGAGATGGTGGCGGAGAAAGGGAGAGGTGGCAGTGGCGAGAGAGAGAGAGAGAGAGAGAGAGAGAGAGACGTGAAGGGGAAGTGAGAGAGGAGAGAAAGAGAGGAATGAGTGGCCATTTTTTTAAATTTTAAAGTAAGGGGTATTTCTGTCTTTTCAATCAAAAAGTGGACAGTTTTTATTATTTTTATTTTAGTGGACAATTTTTATCTTTACAATATGAAAGTGGATAGTTTTATATATTAACTCTACAAAATAACCCTTACATACTAATGAATCCTTCTAGGTAACTTGAGTCTTCAACCTACTAATTGTAAAGAAACGTTTTGCCAGTTGTGTTTAGTTGTCTCAATTAAAAGTATATATGCGAGAGCGATGAAATTTGAACCATAAGCCTCTCTGCTTAATAAAAAGGTCTTCATTGCCTGAATGTACGTACGGTAACATACGATTGGAAGTATTCATAAATATATGACAATTGAATTCCGAAGAAAAAATCACTATAAACTCATATATATTCAGACATTTAATTTCACACTTACTGTTCCAGGAAAGGAGCTGGTATGTCTAATAGCAATTAATGAATACAATAATTTTCAACAGGCCTAGAAAATGAGAATATGTGAACAAAAGAATAGTAATATTCAAAAGAAATTAGTATTCGTCAAATATCATGAAATTAACTCAATTTCAAAAATCTCATCTTTCAAATTTCACGAAATCAACTTCATAGTTACATATCCCACATTTCCCCCTATAAATAGAGCGCGATCTGAAGTCCTAAAACACAAACTGAACAATTCTCAAATATGAAAGCTCCAACCATTTCTACTCTTACGCTCATTTTTCTTGCAATCTTTTGGTGCTCATTGGCAGCAGCTTCTGCCGATGATCACCAAGAGTTTCTCGAATGCCTGTCCGAACAATTTCACAACTACTCTTCGATTTCCAGCAACGTTTACACCCCTACCAACTCATCTTATTCTTCCATCCTTCGATTCTCCATCCAAAATATGAGATTCACGTCGGATTCTACTCCTAAACCACACGTGATCGTAACCCCACAACACGAATCCCAAATCCCTCCTCTCATATATTGTGCGAAAGAGAATGACATGCAGATCAGAACTCGAAGCGGCGGCCATGACTACGAGGGACTCTCTTATGTATCGCAGGTCCCGTTTGTGATCCTTGATTTGATCAACCTCAGTGAAATCACAGTTGATGCTGAGGGGAAAACTGCATGGGTTGAAGCTGGTGCAACCATCGGTTCCTTATATTACAGGATTGCCGAGAAAAGCCCGGTTCTAGGGTTTCCTGCTGGCGTTTGCCCGACTGTTGGTATTGGCGGTCATTTCAGTGGCGGCGGCTACGGCACGCTGCTGAGAAAATACGGCCTAGCGGCAGATCAAGTCATCGATGCGAGAATAATCGACGTTAATGGCAGAATTCTCGATAGAAAATCAATGGGCGAGGATCTGTTCTGGGCGATCAGAGGCGGCGGAGGCGCTAGCTTCGGCGTGATTCTTGCGTGGAAGGTGCAACTGGTCGATGTGCCGGAAACAGTCACTGTTTTCACAGTCGACAGAACGTTGGAACAAAATGCGACTCAACTCGTTCACAAATGGCAGTACGTTGCGCCCAGGTTCGACCAGGATCTTTTCATAAGAATCCTTATGAGAAGGGCTAACTCGAGCGAAGGCGGCAGGAACGCAACAGTTCGTGCTTCGTTCAATTCGATTTTCCTCGGCGGGGTCGACAGATTGCTGCCGTTGATGCAAGAGAGCTTCCCTGAGCTAGGGCTAGTGAGAGAAGACTGCATCGAAATGAGCTGGATCGAATCCATCCTATATTTCGCCGGTTTCCCCATAGAATCACGTGAAATTCTTCTCAACAGAAGTCAGCCAAATGTAAGATACTTCAAAGCCAAGTCAGATTATGTGCAGAAACCGATTCCTGAACAAGGGCTCGAAGGCATATGGAGACTGTTCTACGAGCCAGAAGCCGATGAGGCGGAGGTCATCTTCAGCCCTTACGGCGGTAGAATGGATGAAATTTCGGCTTCCGCCATTCCGTTTCCTCACAGGGCTGGAAACCTATACAAAATCCAGCATTTGGTGTACTGGCAAGAAAGTGAGAACCAGAATTCGGACAGCTACATAAGTTGGATTAGGAGGCTTTACAGTTACATGGCTACTTATGTTTCCAAGTTTCCGAGGGCTGCTTACATTAACTACAGAGATCTTGATATTGGAGTCAACAATGATGATGGAAAGACCAGTTATGCGCAAGCAAGCGTTTGGGGCATGAAATATTTCAAGGACAATTTCGATCGGCTTGTTCGGGTGAAAACCGCAGTTGATCCACACAACTTTTTCAGAAATGAGCAGAGCATTCCGCCATTGCAGTCGAGGTGGACGAAGGAAGGGGATTAGGGCTTGAGCATGAGGTACACGATATTTGCGTCTATATGCATGCATATATGTTTTTATTGAATTTATTGATGTGTTTGGTTTATGTAATAAGGTGTAGTACTACCATGTACATGTATTGATAATCTGATGTATCTTCTCGTATAACGATGGTGATTAATTTGTTTGTCATTCGTGTATTGTAATAAATTGATTGGTTTATGAATATATTATAGGGGTTTTGGCAAATAAAATCACGAAGTATTTTGAATTTGTAATTTTAACGTGACTTTTGAAGTGTGGCAAATTAAATCACCGCCTTTTTAATTTTTGCAATTCCGTCCCCCAATTTTTTTCGGTCGTTGGATTGCTGAATTGGAGTTTACGTGGATTAGTTCGCTACATAATATTTATGTTAATTATGACGTTGTTTTCTATTTTCTATAAAATTGATGAATATTGAAAATTATGTTGCGAACACATGTTGCAATCTCTTTATAATTTGGAGAAAAAATTAATTGAAATTGTGCGAAACGACGCCATTTAAGCCTCACAAAAACGGCGCCGTCTTTACTAATCCACGTAAGCTCCAATTCAACACTCTAGCGACCGAAAAAAAAAATGGGGGACGAAATTGCAAAAATTGAAAAGGTGGTGATTTAATTCGTCACACTTCAAAAGTCGCATTAAAATTGCAAACTCGAAATAGTTCGTGATTTTATTTGCCAAAACTCCTATATTATAAAGCATAATGTGTTTGCTTTCGTGTATTATAATTATCACTTATATATATGCTGATGGATTTAGTTGATGAAGTCGCAATTTCATATGATTAAAATATCATTAAAACAGGCTTAAACAGCCAACATTAGAATTAATTCTTGTTTCTCCTATTAGTATTGTTGATGTTAACTATGAACGATCAAGATCGAAAACTCACAAACAAGAAAATAGAACGTGACAAGGTTTTACGTGGTTCGATCAAATCGACCTACGTTGACGAAGGGAGTTAATCATAATCTTACGTACTATCATGCCGGAGAAGTTCACCAGCAGTACAAACTTTACATTGAAACTCTCAAGAAACGCACACAACAGGGTTACAGCAATATCCTTCCTTTATCTCACAGCTACATCTATGCCAAGACTAAGATTACAACACACCAACAGCTGCCACTCAAGATACACACTTTATATATTTTGCTATAAGCTACAGAAAGAAAGAAACGACTTCAGCCTTCATGCACATGCATGCGCTGTTATAACGACTTCGTACTTCTTTGCAACTCAAACCTCCAACTTTATGTTTATTGCAAAATAGCCCCTCGTGCATCTTTGCGGTCATTCCATTCTACAATCTCGACTCTCGACCTTGACTAAAAGATCACGACATAAGATTTCTATAACTTTCCCTCACTGATGCTCCATCACAGGGCTTCCACAACTTAATACTCTGTTGACATAACAAACAAATCAACCTAAGACAATGCTTGAATTTAGAAGTAGGCAAAGTCTTGGTTAACATATCTGCGGCATTGTCCTCTGTTCCAATCTTTATAACTTCAACTAATCCAATATCCGTTACAAAATGGTGCCACACATCAATGTGCTTTTATATTTTCATTAAACACATTGTGCTTCACAAGATGCAAGACACTTTGGCTGTCACAATACATAGTCACTAACTTTTCACTACAACGAAAAATGGTTTTTCGGACACCAAAAAATGCCCCAATATATGCTCTATTGGGTCAATTTTTATTTTCGGGGCACTTAGTACATATGCCTCCAAGTATCGTGTCCCAATAGGGTTGGGGACACTTTTTATGTGCCTCAATATGGTTACCCGATAATTTATTATGCCCCGAAATTGATTTCTAGAGGCACATAAAAATGCCCTTTAAAATGTTTCGAAATATATTGATAAGTTTATAGGGATATTTTTTTGTGCCTTCAAATGAAATATTGGGCACTTATTTGTATCATTTGCTCAAGTATTGGGACAAAAAATATGTATCCTTAAAATCCGTTTTATGTCCCCAGATTAATGTTATGTGGCACTTATTTGTGTATTTTGCTTAAGTATCTGGACACAAAATGTGCACCGTCAAAATTAGTTTTTGATGAGGAGTAAATTATGCGTAAAGTGAAGGTTGACAACACCAAAGGAGTCAGCGCTGGGAATAACTATGAAGAAAAGAGCCTGGATAGTGTTTTTAGGGAAAAACGTGAAGGGTAAGGGATTCAGGGCCACTTCGAGAGGGTTCAAAGGTCATAAGTGTCAGGGCTGATGTAACCAAAGAAGAGGGGAGCGGGCCAGAGGGTCAGATCTAGAATAAAGTAGGGAAGGGGCCACGCTAGGATTCGGAGAGAGCTGACTTAGTCAAGAGGAAAACTTCAGAGCTGGAAGACAGATGCAGCGTTAGGAAATATTGGGAGCATCACCGATCGATAACGACCTCGAAAGATTCTCTCTAATTGCCAGGGTCACTATCAGTCGTGTAATTACTAATTTACCCTTGTCTTAGGCGTCTATAAATAGAGGATGTACCGGTCATTGTAAACACACGTTATTCAAACATTAATACAATTTTTTCTCTCGTTTTAGCTGCTTTCTTTGCCTTCTCTCAATCCGCTATTACACTACAGGTGAATCTTTCTCTCCTTAATCAAAGGGTGAAAATACCAAACTCATCAACTGGTGTCGTCTGTGAGAAATTGCGGATCGAGCTTAAGACGTGAAGAAAGTTTGTGCATGGACTTTGCTCGGCCGAATTTCTTGGCACAAGCTATACATCTTTACCGAGGATTCGGGTTTGATGGGCACTTACACTTGTTTGCGTGTGATTTCTGGGGTTTTGATCGATCTCGTGATGGGGTGTTTGTTGGGTTTTCATAATTTCGCATGCATCTTACGTGATTTTAATTTTGACGTATCTTCTGCGTTATTATGATTTTCGTTGCGCTAATTTCTGTTCAAATTTATGTTTCTCGGGGTGTTGGGAGTTCCTTGCGGGCAGATCTATGGAATTCGTGGGATGTGGTTTCTGTCACTTTATTTGCGGTCGAGATCTGTTGGATCCGTTGGATTTCTTGGGATTTTCTCGCATGATTTTTATTAGGGCTGGCAATTTTCGACACGACACGAAAACACGACACGAAATCGCACGAAATTAATGGGTTAGTAACACGCACGATAAGGTTCGGGTCCTTATCGGGTCGACCTGATAAGGACCTGATAATTTTGGGTCGGGTTGGGTTGGGTTCGGGTCGGATTCAGGTAACCCGATAGTGATATTATTATTTTTATTAAATATTTATTTTAATTTTTAAATTTTCGATTTCTTAGTTTAGGCCTTAGGGTTTCATTCATTTCAAATTTCAATCAATTATTTGCACTAGAGATTGATTGTTTGGAGAAAAAGGTATGAGTTTTTTGTGTTATTAATGTTAACATTTTATATTATTGATATATATTTAATATTAATTCATATTTTTTTTCGTTCAAAGCCTTCAAAAGCGAAGTACCACCATCTAAGTTAGCCGAAGACTTTCTACATGGCGATGATGAACCTCAAACCGAATCTTCTTCGGTCTCCACTATTGCTGTTGCATGAAGGCTGTCACTTAGTCTAGTTATGTTATGATTTGTTAAGCTCACTTGGATTATGTTGTAGTTATGTTAGGGATTGACGACTCTTGGTTGATGCATTGTTATTTTTTCATTTGAGCTTATTATATTTTGTTAAGCTTATTGGTTTAATGCTTTATATTGATTGGATTTTTAGTTTGGCATATGTTGAATTGTTGATTTATTGGATATGTTGATTGTTGAGCATATGTGATGAATTTTGTATTTTTTTTATATTATTATTCATGTGAATGAATCAAATCAAATTTGTGTTGTTATCAGGTCATAATCAGATCGTGTTGCTATCGTGTTGTGTAAACCCGATTCAAATCGGGTTGTTATCAGGTCGTAATCAGATCGTGTCGCTATCGGGTCGTGTCAACCCGATTCAAATCGGGTTGTTATCGGGTTCGGGTTGGGTTCGGGTTTAGGTGTATCAGGTTGGGTTCGGGTTGGGTTCTAGCATTTCCTTATCAGGTCGGGTTCGGGTTTGGCCTTATCAGGTCGGGTTGATATCAGGTCGACCCGATAGCAATCCGACCCGCGCGCACGATTTGCCAGCCCTAATTTTTATAATCTGCCGCCTCTGCGAATTGGAGTACGTGATATCTAGAGAATTTACTTTATATTTTTCTTGTTGGGATTTCTAATTTTGTTTCCACAGGTCATAGAGGACACAAATATCATCAAAAACTTGCTGGGGGACTTCGCGGGAGAGGGCAGGGCTCCTGCTCCTAATACAGCTGCTACTGTCACTAATGAAGGAATTCAGGTCGAGGACTGCACACCTACTGGCCCACTTAGGCCCATATTGTCAGGGCTGCAAGTGACTCCAACTGAACAAGGGTCAACTGCACAAGGAACGGGGCTGGTTAACGTTACCATGACTGAACAGATGATGTCCTTTCTGAGCTACGCCTGCATGAGGCAGGTGTTGGGAACGTCTGCACCACCGCTGGATTTGGGATTACTAGCAGCAGCAGGGCTTGGGACTGCTGGAATACCGGCTCAAACTATTCCTGGGGGATTACCAACTGAAAACCCACCACCTTTAGTGCAGAGCGCTGTCATCGTCCCTCCGAAAGGGGCAGGAGAAGTCAAGGCTGACAAAGTCAAGGATATGCGTCGTTCGGGACCTGTGTTCCTGGGAGATATGGAGGGTATTGAGGATATTGGGGATACTTCCAGTCAAACTAAACCTGTCACTGAACGACGGGCAAAAGGCACAGAGCTGGAGAATCCAGCTCAGTTGCAAGAGAGGGTCTCAGCTATGCAACGACACCTCCAAGAGCTGGAGGAAGTGATTGAGGAAAAAGCAAATGAAAGAAGCAAGTCTGTCTCACGAAAAAGGGGACGGTATGAGGGTTCTACCCATTCCAGGGCTAAAAGTCATCAAGATCGGCGTGACCATCTGCGGGAGAAAAACAAGCATGCCAGTAGAGCTAGCGAAAGTAAGCGCATACATGACAGTCAGCACTGCACTGGGGAAGGCAAGGGAGAAAGCCGCCACAAGCAGTACTATCCTGAAACTATTGCTATGACAGGGTCAAGTCCGTTCTCGGATTATATCTTGGCAGATCCATTACCGCGCCATTATAAACCCATTAACATGGAGTACGATGGATCTGATGACCCGGAGGTACACATGGCCAGGTTTGAAACTATGATCATGTTACATTAGGACTGGAAAAATATACCGAAAACTCGGTATACCGGCCATACCGTACCGTAAAATACTGAATTTAAGGTATACCGATTTTTTTGGTAAGGTATGATACCGTACCGAAGATTTACGGTAAGGTAAAGGAATGAATTTTTTAGATACCGGGGTATATCGGTGTATACCGATATCGCGGTATATACCGGAAAAATCAATAAATACCGTATTAAAGGTATATACCGGAACACGGTATGATACCGTATTATTGGTATACCGACTATTAATATATATCGTTGATGCGGTATCATACCTTATTCTGGTATACCTTAATATACGGTATATACCGGTAATACGGTACAATACCTTATTCTGATATACCGTAGTTGTCCGTATATATTGGTATATCAAAAATCGCGGTATATATCGTATCAAAATCTATAATTTTAAAATATATAATATATATTTTTATGTTTATATTTTTAAAAATATTTATAAATTTTATAAAATGATGTATATAATCTATATTATGTGAATATATACAATTGTACATGAATTTATAAATATTATCAAATGATACAAAAATAAATAAAATATAGTAAATAGTATAAGTCATACAATAAAATAAAATTGTTTATTTTGATATTATAGTATAGTTATAATATATAACGAAAATTATTGTTTTACAATAGATTATACATCTAGCTTATAATAGTTACATATATAATAGCATAGTTATAATATTAGTATTATATTATAAATAATATTACGTCTAACATATAAATTATATGTAACTTATAACATCTATATAATTTACTATATATTGCATGAATGCATACAAGTATGCGAATATAAATATCATCAAATGATATAAGACTTAATAAAATATAATATAGTATGTAAGTTAATTATATCAATATATTGTGTTATGATATCAATATAAATAATTTATACTATATTAAATTATATTCACTCTTATATCATTTGATGATATTTATATTCTCATATTTGTATGCATTCATGTAATATATAGTAAATTATATAGATGTTATAAGTTACATCTGATGGGTGTAAATTTACATTGATATCATTAATAATAAGTGTATTACTTTTTATTTATTTGTGATATATTTTAATTATTATGTCATTATTATATTTGTTAAATATTATTCATTATCTAAACATATTTTAAATAAATAAGTTATCAATTTTGTACCGTATTGAATTTTTTCGATTTCGGTAATACCGATTATTTTGGTATATCGTTGAAGTGCGGTATACCGAAATTCGGTAAGGTATACCGAAATAAAGGTACAGTAAAGGTTTTGTATGTTCTCCATACCGTACTTAAGGTATACCGTAGGTAAAGGTAAGGTAAAGGTATGAATTTTCTCCATACCGAAGGTATAAGGTATGGTCGATTTAATAAGGTATACCGTACCGTCCCACCCCTACGTTACATCAGTACACGAAAGGGATCAAGTGTAGAATCTTCTCTACCACGCTAACGGGGATGGCCTAGCAGTGGTTCAGAACTCTGGAGCCTGATTATATCCATTCCTTTGAACAGTTACACGATGCCTTCATGTGCCAATTCGCAAGTTCTAAACGCGCTGCGAAGACTGCTATGTCATTAATGGATTTAAAACAAGAACCCACTGAGACTTTGACGGAGTTTGCTGCCCGTTTTACCAAAGCACCCTTGGAGGTGCCCAAAGCTGAATCTCAGATTAAGGCTATGCTTTCGTACGTGGGCTAAGAGACCCGGGGCTTTCTTTGATAATTTGCAAGTAAAACAACCAAGGGACTTTGATGATATCTTAGCCCGGCTCCCAGGGTACATACAACTGGAGGAAGCCAGGGCTACTAGAAAGACAGAATACAGTGGCAACAAGCCCAAGAAAGTGGAGAATAAGGTTGGGACATCGGACACCCGTCATCAAGAGAGATCACCGTACAGGGGACTGCCTCCCCGAGTGCTGCCAGCAAAAGCGCAGCCGACATACCAGCCCGCTCGTAATGAGCAAACCTATAGGGGAGTGAATAATGTCAACCGACTCACCGATAAAACTCCTTTGAATAAACCTCAAGAGGAGATTTTCCACTTAATCAAAAATGAACCATGGTTCAGGGCTCCATGGGATTTCGCAACAGGGGCTCCCAAGCCAGGACCGAATGGACTGTTATGTCAGTACCACAACCATTATGGACACCCTACAAAATATTGTGGGCGTCTGCATAATCAATTGGAAATATTGGTGAGACAGGGAAAGCTTGATCAATTTGTAAAGCAGACACCACCCCCGTACTTGCAAGACAATAATTATAATCCCAGAGTTGGAAGGAAACAAGGGCATCAAGGGAACGATCACAAGGCTGCTCCACCCCGCGAAGAAAAAAGGCAGGTGCATATGATCATTGGGGAAGAAACTAGGTCTATATCTAATAGGGCGCGGAAGCAAACTATCCGTTCGTGCAGGGCTGACACTTTACATAGCCAAGTCATGAGTGTTCGCAGTGCTGCAAGGGAGCTAAGCATTTCTTTTGGGTTGATGGACCACGTCGGATTGGTTTACCCGCATGATGACCGCTTGGTCTTCTCTGCGGATATAGCAAATTGCACGGTACACCGTATATTTGTGGACTCGGATAGCGCTGTGAATATAATCTACAAGAACTGTTTGACAGCGATGGCTCTGGACGCCACGTTGAAGCCACCGGGTAATCCACTGTTTGGTTTTACGGGGGAATTTATTTTGCCGCTAGGCTCTCTAGAGTTACCAATGATGTGGGAAAAAGAAGGGGCCTCGCGGACTCGTATTCTCAAATTCTTGGTGGTGGACTTTCTGAAACCAAGTTACAACATCATCATCGGACGGCCAGCGCTGAACGCCTTCCAGGCTGTGATTTCTATGTACCACCTGAAGGTGAAATTCCCGCTTGAAAATGACAGGGACCAGATCACATCAAAAGAGTGCTTCGTCAAAAGTTTAACAACACAGTCCGGGAGTAAAAGAGCACAAAATTTCCAAGGAGGGTCAGCGGAGAAGGTTTCTAGAGCTGGGAGCAGTTCAAGGAACACAGTGGAACGAGTTGAGATAGAGAAAATCGGGAGGTCTCCAGATAAGCAACCGCTGATTTCAACAGACGACAGGTGTATGTTAGTGGAATTATTCCCGGGAAAGACAGGCTTCCTCATTCGCGTGGGTACCAAGATGCCTCCAGCCCTGGAGAGGGAAATGATAGAATATTTGCGGTGCAATGCTGATGTGTTTGCTTTCACTATAGCTGATTTAAAAGGGATTTGATCGGACATTAGCAGAGCATCGCCTAAATGTCGATCCAACAAAGAAGCCAGTTATTCAAAAGACACGGCATTTTGGGCCAGAGAATGATGCAGCAATCAGGGAACAAGTCAAGGCCTTGCTATAAGCGGGCCATATTGTGGAAGTACAATACCCAGTGTGGTTATCCAACGCCGTAATGGTTGAGAAGAAAAAGAAAGAATGGAGAATATGTGTGGACTACAGGGACTTAAATACCGCCTGCCCAAAGGACTGTTACCCCTTGCCTCGTATCGACCAGCTAGTCGATTCAACGGCCGGGTTCGAATTGTTATCCATGATGGACGTTTTTCAAGGCTATCACCAAATCAGCATGCATCCAGAAAACATAGCAAAGACAACCTTCGCGGTGTGTTGCGGGGTTTTTAGGTTTGCTGAAATATAAACTTTATTGAAAAAAGAAAAAATCGAACCCTTGAAAGCACAAAGCGCAAACTAAGGGAAGAGTCGTCAAAAAGAGGACTAAAAAACAACAAGACAAAATGAAACAGGAAGAGGCGGAGGGTCAACCTCAGAGGCTCCGGCCGAACCATTGCCCCTAGGAAATCGGCCCCCAAAACCAAAAATGGAACCCAAAGGTGAACAATACAGAAAAAACCTAACAACAGAACAGCTAAACAGCTGAAGAAAGGAAGCGTCAAAGAAACAGACGCCCAAGCAACACGGAGACCAAACCCCAACTTTACAGAAGCTGGGGGCAGAAACACCAGAAACGACCAAAAGAACCCAAGAAACCTCCCAAAGCACAAGCCAACCTCCAGAAAGCAGGAGCCAGAAACGCCAACCCAAACCCAGAAACCTGCGAACCAAAGAAGAAAACAAAAGCAACCAAGCAAAATAAGAAAAAAGCAAAAAACTCCACAGACGAGCCAGACCACAAACAACAAAACACCCCCGAAAGGAACAGCCCTTCCAAACAAGACCAAAACAAGCCTAAACATCCCACTTAATATCGGAGAAGGAACAACCGTGGTCCCACCACCCAAACATGTCTCAACCAGTCCCTCAAGAAACTACAATCCCCAAGAAGTGTACAAGGCTAAGGCTTTGAAATGCAACATCAAGATGATACAAATTAATCAGATCAGACCCAATTCTCCGCTAGAAGTGAATTCTCTAATGCAATTACCTTTATAATCAAATCTCATTCTTTTATAATATGATCAAAAACTTTGCTTTCAACAGATAGGCCAACTTCGCGAGATAAAAACATTTGGGGGTACCCAAAGAAATCCTACATGGTTTCCCATGCTCATAATGAAAAGCCCATCAGAGGAGCAGAGACCATAAGCAATAAAGAACCAAAGTTCAACCAACCAAAACAAACCAGAGAAAAGATATTAGGCTTATTGCAATGACAACACTCCTCCTAGCATCTACTGAAGGAATATTAAATTGAATTAACGTTCCGATTGCCCGATGATCGTTTCTTGGTTATTATTAATTTGCCATACAACGATTAATTCCTAACATGCTCCTATGAATTTAACAGCTGCACACAGGTGTTAGGAAAACTTACTTGAGAAACGGATGCACAGATGGTTGATGATCGCGTCGAATGATTCAGACTCCAGCTCTGATCTTCTCGACTGTATCCCGCTCAATTCCCAACGTTGGATGGACAACGAGCTATGAGAACTCCCAAGACAGAATGGCACCTCACGATTTTCTGCGCCTCCCTCTGCTCTCAAACCCTAATATTTTTATCAGTGTATTTTCCTGAGAGCTGACAGCTGTATTTAATAATACAGAAATAAGGAGGAGGCGCCAATTACAGTGCTAGGGCCGAAAATTCTGTCTTCATGGGCTAGGAGACATTGGGCCAGCCCAGGGACCAGATACAAGGAATAAAGATGGGCCTCAAATAAATTAATTCATCCATGGTCAGCCCAGACCATAATTAATTTATAAATATCAGTTCATTCCACTAGAGAACCGATACTGACTTACCCCTTTATTGCCGGTGATGAGTCGGGGCTTGTATTTAGACTTATTAAATCTCCGTATTTAAAATATCCGACATCCATTAATTAATTAGAGCTCTGACAGCTTAAATTAATTAATCTCTTAATAATTCCTTAAGCAGTACCACTCAATCTTTATTATTACGCTTGAACTTAATCAACCTGCAGGGTTTAGCGTAATAAACCTTATTGAGCTCCTTAAGGGGATGTCATTATCCTATACCGGATACGGGTACTAATACAGATAATCAAATATCATATATTAACTGCTATCACCCAAGATACAGAGTACTCGAGTTAGTATTTAACTCTCGCTCATAGTAAGTCAAAGTGATATACGAATTAACATATATATCTGAATACTTATTAGTATTAAGATTTATAAGTCACCGAGATCTTGATTCTTCACTTAAGTCAGATAGAAGAATACATCTCAAACTGTGGTCCTATCAATACGTAATGACGTACCAGTATAGACAAGTAGCCAAGACAAACTACTTCCATCTATACTGCAGCCTAAAACAATAACTTGTCCTAGAGTTATTTCGGCTGTGATCAAATTATATCTCTTAAGGTTATTCCAATTATATGGTCTTCTGTGATCTACAACACACCATATAATCTACTTATACAGAGATAAAGAACATACATATGCAATCATGAACACAATCAGATAGGAGATAAGAATAGTGAATAACAGGAATCATTGTATACAAGCATAAAGTTCTTGCTTTCAGTATACAAATCCAACAATCTCCCACTTATACTAAAGCAAAACTTTTAGTATACAATGTGTCTAAATACTAGCTATTACAAAACTTCACTTCATCTCTCCCACTTATACTGAAAGTTTTTCTCTAAGTGGGTGGCATCAACCGCAATCCCATCCCTCGAGCATGCTTCTCATAGGTCTTTTGCGGTAAGCTTTTCGTGAAAGGATCAGCTAGGTTCTCCAATGTATCAATCTTCTCTACTAGCACATCTCCTCTGTTTACGATTTCTCGTATGATGTGGTACTTTCTCTCTATGTGTTTTGACGCCTTGTGGCTCCTGGGTTCCTTAGAATTTGCCACTGCACCCGAGTTATCACAATAAATTATGATACTCTTAGGCAAATTAGGGACCACTCCTAGATCCAAGAGGTAGTTCCGGAACCATACAGCCTCCTTAGCAGCTTCCGAAGCAGCTACATACTCGGCTTCCATGGTGGAGTCTGCAATGCACTTCTGCTTTGCACTCCGCCATGATACGGCTCCACCTCCCAAGGTAAACACATAACCAGAGGTAGATCTCTTCTCATCCCGGTCAGCCTGGAAATCCGAATCGGTGTAACCCAAAGGAAATAGACTGTCTGACTGGTAAACTAGCCTATAATCTCGAGTCCTCTTCAGGTACTTGAGAATATGCTTTACCGCAGTCCAGTGTCCTGGTCCAGGGTTCGACTGATATCTTGCAACCATGCCAACGACATAGCAAATATCAGGTCTCGTGCAGAGCATCGCATACATGAGGCTACCTACGGCGGAAGCATAGGGTATCTTCCTCATCTCCTCAACCTCACTAGGCGTCTTAGGACACATGTCCTTAGACAGAGGAATGCCATGTCTAAAAGGTAGCAAGCCTTTCTTGGCATTCTGCATGCTAAAACGAGCAATCACAGTATCAATGTAAGACGCTTGAGATAAGCTCAACATCCTTTTCTGGCGATCACGAACGACCTTGATCCCCAGGATGTACGCTGCATCTCCTAAGTCTTTCATT
Organism: Salvia miltiorrhiza; assembly: GCF_028751815.1. Taxonomy (NCBI): domain Eukaryota; kingdom Viridiplantae; phylum Streptophyta; class Magnoliopsida; order Lamiales; family Lamiaceae; genus Salvia; species Salvia miltiorrhiza. The sequence continues at coordinate 29,746,304 of NC_080391.1, forward strand.
TGAAACTGTTCGGATAACCACTTCTTTATGTCCGATAATAGCTCAACATTGTTGCCAATGAGGAGGATATCATCTACATAAAGTGCAAGGAAAACCACGTCACCATTGGCATCTAAACGGTACACGCAACTCTCGTTCTCACAACGAGTAAATCCATAGGATTTAATGACCTCGTCAAAACGTTTGTTCCATGACCTCGAAGCTTGCTTAAGTCCATAAATGGACTTCTTAAGCTTCCACACAAGATGCTCTTCGCCCTTCTTCACAAACCCTTCAGGTTGCTGCATATAGATGTCCCTTCCTTCTTCAAGGAAACCGTTTAGGAAAGCGGTCTTGACATCCATTTGCCAAATCTCAAGGTTCATGTGGGCTGCTATGGCAAGGAGTATTCGGATAGACTTAAGCATGGCAACCGGCGAAAAGGTCTCATCATAATCTATACCCTGTTCCTGGGTATAACCTTTCGCCACCAGTCTAGCTTTAAAAGCTGCGACTTCGCCATCCGAATCTCTCTTTCTCTTGTATACCCACCTACTACCTATAGCTAGGAAGCCATCTGGTAGTTCGGTCTTCTCGTATACATCCATAGCACCCATGGATTCTATTTCAGAAACCATGGCCTCGTACCAAGAATCTGCATCTTGATCTTTCATCGCTTGTCTATAGTTATCAGGGTCGACATCCTTCTGTTCATCAACAGGGAGTAGATCCGAAGATTCTCCCAAGAACATAAATCGATCGGGTTGAACTACAACCCTCCCACTACGACGAAGCGGTGGTGGTACAGTTGTGACAATGGTTTGTGCAGGGTCTTGTGGTGCATTCACTTGCACACTTGGCTGGGGTGATGGAATCGCCTGTCCATTGCCTTCGATTTCTTGAAGGACAATCTCGGACTTAGACTTGTGATTACTTTCATAATCGTGTTCCAAGAATCGTGCGTTGGTGCTAACAACCACTTTCTGATCCTTCGGATTGTAAAAGTAACCACCTTTCGTTTCCTTAGGGTATCCTATAAACAGCATTAGTTCGCATCTCGGCTCCAATTTCCTCGCTTCCTTGTCTAGCACGTATGCAGGACAACCCCATATCTTTATATGATTCAAGCTGGGCTTACGCCCTGACCATAACTCAATAGGAGTTTTAGGAACCGATTTGGACGGTACCCGATTCAGCAAATAAACCGCTGTTTCCAAGGCATATCCCCAAAACGAAATAGGCAATGATGCATAGCTCATCATAGATCGTACCATTTCCATAAGAGTTCTGTTTCTTCTCTCCGCTACACCGTTCTGTTGGGGAGTACCCGGTGCAGTCAATTGGGATGTAATCCCAAGATCTGACAAGTATTGCAGAAACTCGTTCCCGAGGTATTCGCCACCGCGATCAGACCGCAATGACTTGATAGATTTACCCGTTCTCTTCTCCACCTCCGCCTTGAATTCTTTGAATTTCTCAAAGCATTCAGACTTGCGTTGAAGTAGGTAAATATACCCATACCTTGAGTAATCGTCAATGAAAGTGACGAAGTACTCGTATCCTCCACGAGCTCTAGTGGACATCGGTCCACACAAGTCAGAGTGAATCAATTCTAACACATCCGAGGCCCTATTCCCCTTTGCCTTAAAAGGCCTTGCCGTCATCTTTCCCTCTATACAGGATTCGCAGGTTCTAAATGGCACAGCTTGAAAGTCTTTCAAGATTCCATTTGAAACGAGCCTTTGGATCCTATTTAGATTGATGTGGCCTAATCTTAGGTGCCAAGTATGTGTATATTGTTCATGAGAGTAATATTTTCTCTTATTAGGATTTGGAAGAATTTGTGATGTAGATGCAACATGGACAGAGTTATTCATTGGACATGTAATAGTATAGAGAGAGTTGTTCAAAATTCCAGAACAAATAATCTTGTTATCTCTCATGATAGAGACACCCCCATCAAAAGTAACAGAATATCCATTCAAAAACAACTTTGAAACAGAAATTATGTTCCGCCGAAACTCCGGCACATATAAAATATCTCTCAAAACTAAAATGTCATCACCAAAACATAAAGATAAATCTCCAATAGCAACAGCTGCGACCTTCGACGCATTGCCCATGGAGATGGTGATCTCATCACTTGCCAGCTCCCTTGTTGGGTTGAACCCCTGCAAGGTGTAACAAACATGGTCAGTTGCCCCCGTATCCACTACCCACGAATGAGTAGAAAACGAAGCTAAACATGTTTCTGTTACTAAAACTTGTGACGTACCTTGTCCCTTTGCCTTGAGCACTGGACAATCTTTCTTCCAATGCCCAACCTTGCCGCACTTGAAGCACTTTCCCTTGGCTGTCGGCTTGTTCACGCCGCCGCTAGGGCCATCAACCTTGGCTTTACCGCTCCCACTAGCCTCATGGTCATGCTTGCCCTTTGGACCTTTCCACTTCTTTTTCCCGCCTTTCGACGAAGAAGTAGATCCCTTGGCAGCAACAAGGACCTCTTTCCCATTGCGCGTGCCCATGACCCCCTCTGCCGAAACTAGAGCATTCAACAACTCATTAAGAGTATAGTTGGCCTTGCTCATAACGACATTGAGACGGAAATGCTCAAAAGTCTTGGGGAGAGTATTGAGGATGATATCGACCTTGGCTTCGCCTTCGATACCCCCTCCTAGCAGATCAAGCCTGTCAAACAGATTTGTCATATGCATGACATGATCGTGCACCGAGCTGCCCTCGCTCATTTTACAAGATAAGATTTCTCTCATCAAGTTAAAACGAGCAGACCTCTCGGACTCCCCATAAACCTCGCTGAGGTTTAACATGATGGTCGCTGCGTCATCCATGACCTGATGCTGGAGTTGCAAATTTTGCGACATAGTCATCATAATATAGCACTTGGCCATATTATTCGACTTGTGCCACCTTTTATGCGCCTCACGTTCCGCATCAGTCGACTCATCAGTTAAGGCCGCGGGACGTGGAGTGGTAAGCACAAAACTGTGCTCATCAGCGTCAAGAATATACATAATATGGCGTTTCCATTCAGTGTAATTTGGACCGGTGAGAGGATTGTTGGCTAGAATGTTAATAATCGGAGACATAGACATATCTGAAAGTAAACAAATAAACATGTAAGAACATGAAACGCACATAGTTCGTAACAGTAATATTGTAACCTTTTGATAAAACAATATTAATGAAACCTCCAACGGCTCAAAGAATCCCATGTGCAAGCCACGTTGGGTGGACGTTTACACATGAACTCCTCAACCAGACTATTTACCTAGTCATTTAATTTCCATCCATGTCAACTTAACCTTTTTGACAAAGGAAATTAATAGTTGGCACCTTAACTAGACCATATCATCATCAAGAAGGGACTCCTTTGGGAGTTGTACATTGTACTTGATATGATATCTAAGCAATGACCACATTTTAACCTTGAAAATTAAATTCTCGAAATTAGCATACTCACTAGGACCATGCCGCTTTCAATTTAATTTTCTTGGTTATCTTATTTAATTCCATTCTCCAAAGTACTTGTGAAAATTACACAAGTAAGCCACGTTGGGTGGACGTTTACTGCATAACTCCCACTACTTTAATGGTTTAAATATTTTTTATAGAAACCTCTTCTGACAAACTTATGAAAAACAAATATGAAGTAAGCCACGTTGGGTGGACGTTTACTCATATTGCTAATCACTTTGTCTAGAGACCGCATGTGGAGGTCTAAAATAATTTTTAATTACTATAAAAATTATTAAACTGCTTAGTCTTTTTCTTTCAAAAGGTTTGTTCATGCTCAAGCACATAAACCTAAACATGCTTCTCTAGAACGCAACATGTAAATCATGCTCGCAGAATTCTAAAACATGCTTAAGAAAACGGCAAACCTACTAACATGCTCGTCTAAGCGCAATTAATAAACAAATATTAACAAGCAAAGACGTGCAAAAAGCAGGTAAAGAGCATAAGGGATTAACAACCACGACATGCAAAGAACAGTAATAAAAGAATTAAAATTCTTCGTGATCCATTCGTGGAAACCCAACATCTATTCTATTACAAAATAAAATAGAAAAACAAGCCCAAAAACTGAAGATAAAACTCGGCCCGAACACATGGGCCCGTCAAGCTAGGGTTTGGGCCCCCTAGGGTTTGAGAAGCAATCGCAGCTAGGGTTTGGAAACCCTAGCCGCCGCGGCCATCTCCCAAACAGCCGCCCCGCGCTCGGCAGCAGCCCGGCGCCGGCCACCCGCGCGAGCAGCCGCCCGGTCAGCAGCGCTCGGCGCCACCAGCACCCGGCCCCTCCACCGCACGAACGCACCAGCAGCAGCAGCGGGCTCCAGCGCTCCCAGCGGCAGCAGCTCCAGCAGGCATCCCGGCGTGGACAGCAGCAGCGGCAGCAGCGGCAGTGCGCCGCCCGCTGGGCGCGCAGCGCGCGAAGCGCGCAGGCGCGGCCCCCGAGCGCGCACAGCCCCTGCCGGCTGCAGCCTCCTTCCCTGCCCGACCCGCACAGCAGCAGCCGCCCGCCTCGCCTCGCATCGAGCAGCAGCAGCAAGGGCGCACGGCGCCTGCCCAGGCGCGCGGCGCTCAGCGCGCGCGCAGCCCTTGGCGCCGGCGGCCTTGCTCGCTCCGTGCCCGTTGCTCGTCCTTACACCTTCCTCGTCGTTGATTCGTCGTCGTCCTCGTCTCGTTCTTCAATTTTACAGATTTACAACGGAAAAAACAAATACAATTGAAATCCTAATCTAACCACGGATTTTCTCGTGGTGAAAAACGATTACAACGTCAAACGACGTATCCCACGAATCAACGAATCACGAAGAACAACAGCAGTTAAAAAACAACGCATATTATTAATCGTACACAAATTAATAATAGAGCCAAGAAAATAATCCTGGGCTTTGATACCAATTGAAGGAATATTAAATTGAATTAACGTTCCGATTGCCCGATGATCGTTTCTTGGTTATTATTAATTTGCCATACAACGATTAATTCCTAACATGCTCCTATGAATTTAACAGCTGCACACAGGTGTTAGGAAAACTTACTTGAGAAACGGATGCACAGATGGTTGATGATCGCGTCGAATGATTCAGACTCCAGCTCTGATCTTCTCGACTGTATCCCGCTCAATTCCCAACGTTGGATGGACAACGAGCTATGAGAACTCCCAAGACAGAATGGCACCTCACGATTTTCTGCGCCTCCCTCTGCTCTCAAACCCTAATATTTTTATCAGTGTATTTTCCTGAGAGCTGACAGCTGTATTTAATAATACAGAAATAAGGAGGAGGCGCCAATTACAGTGCTAGGGCCGAAAATTCTGTCTTCATGGGCTAGGAGACATTGGGCCAGCCCAGGGACCAGATACAAGGAATAAAGATGGGCCTCAAATAAATTAATTCATCCATGGTCAGCCCAGACCATAATTAATTTATAAATATCAGTTCATTCCACTAGAGAACCGATACTGACTTACCCCTTTATTGCCGGTGATGAGTCGGGGCTTGTATTTAGACTTATTAAATCTCCGTATTTAAAATATCCGACATCCATTAATTAATTAGAGCTCTGACAGCTTAAATTAATTAATCTCTTAATAATTCCTTAAGCAGTACCACTCAATCTTTATTATTACGCTTGAACTTAATCAACCTGCAGGGTTTAGCGTAATAAACCTTATTGAGCTCCTTAAGGGGATGTCATTATCCTATACCGGATACGGGTACTAATACAGATAATCAAATATCATATATTAACTGCTATCACCCAAGATACAGAGTACTCGAGTTAGTATTTAACTCTCGCTCATAGTAAGTCAAAGTGATATACGAATTAACATATATATCTGAATACTTATTAGTATTAAGATTTATAAGTCACCGAGATCTTGATTCTTCACTTAAGTCAGATAGAAGAATACATCTCAAACTGTGGTCCTATCAATACGTAATGACGTACCAGTATAGACAAGTAGCCAAGACAAACTACTTCCATCTATACTGCAGCCTAAAACAATAACTTGTCCTAGAGTTATTTCGGCTGTGATCAAATTATATCTCTTAAGGTTATTCCAATTATATGGTCTTCTGTGATCTACAACACACCATATAATCTACTTATACAGAGATAAAGAACATACATATGCAATCATGAACACAATCAGATAGGAGATAAGAATAGTGAATAACAGGAATCATTGTATACAAGCATAAAGTTCTTGCTTTCAGTATACAAATCCAACATCTACCGGACAAATCACGTCATAACTTGCTCATTGAATTAAGCCTAATTGTTCTTATTTTGGGGGTTTGATTGTGCTATTCTGAGTTTATTTGTTTTGGAATCTGGTGCGTTTATGAGTCTGTTGATGTTTTGCAGGAGATTCTGATAAAATAGGAGAAAGAATGCTATGTTGGAGATTTGGATCAGAAATCACTTATTTTGGGCTCAAAGTGGTGCCAGCGCTGATAATCACTCGCCAGCGCTGACAAGGCCGCAGCGCTGGCATTCCCTCGCCAGAGCTGGCAACACTTGACAGAGCGGACTAAAACTTGCCAAACCTACCGAACTCCAGAGCTGACTACATCTCCAGAGCTGACTACTTCTCCAGAGCTGCCTATGTCTTCAGAGCTCACCGTATCCATAGCTAACCATATCCAGAGCTGACCGCATCCAGAGCTCACCTTATCCAGAGCTGGCAATCACGTGTCCAGAGCTGACAATTACGCGCAAGACCGCCAGCACTGCTCTAGAGCTGGCAATCACTCGCTAGCACTGCCGTGACTTGGCGAGCACTTCTTCCCAACCTGCACTCTCCTATCGCGCACAACTCTATCTTTTAAGCCCAGATTTGATGGGCCCTCTTGTTCTCATTGGGGTTTATGTACGGTAGTCTATAAAAGGGCTTAACTACGCTTAATCATGATTATCTCAGCCTCCGGCACCAAAACAGTTTAGGGTTAATCTAGTTTTCAAAGTTATTTAGGTTTTCCGCAATTTTTTTCTAGTTAGCTTCTCGTTTCTGTTTTGATTTAATTTTCTATTTCGAAGTTGTGATCAGTGACAGTGAGTCGATTCTCGCGACGTTGTTGGTATTTCTTATTTACGTTAATCTCTTTGAATCTACATGCATTATGTTTCGCTTTCAATTTGCAATTTCGTTTATGTTAAATTAGATTAGAAGTTTTTATTTACAGTTATTTAAATTTTTAGCGTATAGTAGCTTTTAATTCTTAGTAGCCTTTACTTTATCGCTTTTAATTCTGCCTAGGGTTTAGTAATTTATTTTTACATAAGTATTTGTCTTTTGTTCTTTTCTACCTAGTTATTTTTTAGTTTAGTTTTAAAGTTCAATTTTCAATTTCAAGTCTTAGTTTAATTATAATAATCTACCTTAGCTTTCGTTGTGATACAATTAGGAGCCCTGTTGAATCTTTCTTGAGAGACGACTTGGGTTAGCTTACACACTACAATAGATCTTGTTCGATTGCGAGTCAATCTAGCATAGTGTTTAGGTTGAGTCAAATTTTGGCGCTGTTGCCGGGGAGGGTTTTAGGCGTTTTAATTATGTCACGTTGTTTTCTGTGTTTATTTTCTGTTTCTTTTTATTCTCTTTTGACTCTGTTATTTTTCTCCCGCCGGTGCGTTTGATCCGTTTGTTAGTGTTGTGCATGCAGGGTCGCCGAAGCTTAAAATAGGAATTGGTGCTCTACGTCGATAACATTAATCGAACCAGTGGTGTGTTTAGAAAGAACATCAAGGAATTATTTCCTAACGAACGAGAGGAAGGATCTGAGTTTGACTCTGAAGGAAAGAAGCGCGACAGAGCAGACGCGGGATCTGAGTCTGACTCTGAGGGAAAAAGGAGCGTGACAGAGCAGACGTGGGATCTGACACCAGTCTGGAGGATACAGCGGACTCTGATTCTGACCATTCAGAGCAGTCCGTAGAAAAGGAGAAAGAAGAGATGGCGCAGAATATGCAGTATATGGGAGACTTCACCTGGCCCGTCATAGGGAACACTAACACCTCGGCTATTGTGCTCCCTACCGCCGTAAGAAATTACAACTTGAAGCCAAATGATTCAAGTTTGCTACCTCTTTTCTACGGGATGCCGAATGAGGACGCCCTGCAGTTCATTCGTGATTTTTGCACTCAAGTGCAAACCATCCCACTGCTGAATCTTACGGAAGATCAGTTAAAGCTCAAGTGCTTCCCTTATGCACTTAAGGATAGGGCGAGGACGTGGCTGCTATCTCTACCGCCCAACTCCATAACCACTTGGGGGGAGGCGTGTGAGAAGTTCATGCTGAAGTATTACCCGAATCACAAGACACAGGAGATCAGAGCTCAAATCATGGACTTCATCCAAGGAACAGACGAGCCTTTTCATGAGGCTAGGAGAGATTTCAAGAACTCCTCCGCCAGTGCCCGCAGCATCAACTGACCAATGTAATGTTGATGCAATTTTTCTATGACGGGCTGGTGCAGACTGCTTAATTCATGGTGGACAGCACTGCCGGAGGGAACATTGCTAGGAAGACTGCAGACGAGCTAAAGGAAATATTCAAAAACTTAGCTGAGAGCTCCCAGCAGAAATCAGTCTATGGAAAGAAGGTTGAGGCCAGCGCAGTAGCACCGACTGGCGAGCTGCAAAAATAAGTGGCTACACTTATGAGAGAAATGCAACAGCTCAAGATGAGCAACGCGGAAATTTCTCCTGTCCGGAAGCAGAATGTACCTCAGCAGTATAATCCTGGGTTCATGCAGCAAAATACTTTCGAGCACCAACAGCAACAGTAACAACATTCGAGACCTTCACTGGAGGAGACAATGCAGACATTTATGCAAGTCAGCAAGCAGGCGATGGAGGCTCAAAGTGCTACCATCAAGCATCTCGAGACCACAGTTGGACAATTAACGGGGGCCTTGAATCAGCTGCAGCAACAACAGTCAACCGGGAAGTCCTCCACTCAAGGCCAGCAGCTACATCAAGCCCATGCTATAACAGTTATCAGGGAAGATGCCCCCAGGTTGTCAGCGCTGACAAGGCTGCCAGAGCTGTGAAGGCTGCCAGAGCTGACAAGGATGCCAGAAAAGGCAAGACTGCCAGAGCTAACAAGGCTGCCAGAGCTGTCAAGGCCGCCAGCGCTGGCGAACACATGTCATAAATCTGCTGATGAGAAATTGAAGAGCACCTGCCAGGAAGAGAAGGCAGAACAGCAGATGCAGCCAAAAAAGTGGAGGAGCAAAACAGTGGAGGCTATAAAGACTCTCCAACGTCCTAGTCTGCTTCTGTCGCCTATCATTGTTAAGTCAACCCAACCTCTACCGAAGCAAGGAGACCCTAGTAGCTTCATTTTTGGTATTGAGTTGGGAAGAGTTGGAGAGGTCTCGGGCATGTTAGATTTGGGAGCGGCAGTTAATTTGATGCCGTTTGATATCTATGAGAAGCTGGGTAGGAAAGAAGATGAGCTGAAGTGCACTGCCATGAGGATTCAGCTGGCTGACAGTTCTATTAGCAGTCCGCATGGACTGTTGGAGGACGTTGAAGTAATGGTGAGAGGAATAAGAGTGCTGGTAGATTTTATGGTGCTCGATGCAGGGAAAGACATTAGAGGAGAGAATGACCATCTTGTTCTGCTTGGCTGGCCTTTTATGGCTACTACCCAGACTCGCATTGATATGGGATCTGGAACTTTGAGTATGGCCGGGTCAGGTAGATCGGTAACGTTCTCTGTTTTCGATGAGAAGCCTGCTATTTCTACTTCTTTATTGCATAACTGTTCTTATGTTGAGATATTTGACCATATGGAAGAGAAATGTATTGTGTAGGAATTTCTTGACAATCTGTAGGAGGTTGATAATTATATGCAGGAGAAGGATGAAATAGTGCAGGAGTTTCTCGATGACCTGCAAGCTGAGGTGGTCTTGGAAGAAAAGTTTATGGATAAGCTGCCACTTGAGTTAATGCAATGCAAGAATTGCCAACTCACTTGAAAGAGGAAGCAGCCGTTGAAGAATAATGGACTGACATGCTGCCACGCAATGATGGTGTTGTGCAAGGGTTGCAGTGTGTACTGCCTGTGGAAAAGAAGAAAGAGGGGAGCTAGCGATATGGCTCCCGAAAAAGAGTTGTCGAGAAAGTTGTGAATGTAATGAGTGATGTATGCTCATTAGGAGGACCCGCAGCTGCAATCAAAGAGGATGTGTTTTCACAGGGATTAAGGCAGCTAAAGCTTCAACGTGACTTTGGTTAAAGGTTTCTCTAAGTCGGGCTGGCGACTTTAAAACTAGCGCTACATGGGAGGCAACCCATGTTCTTCTTTTGTTTCCGTTCTGCTTGTTCTTTGTTTTCTGTTTGTGTGTTTCTTGTTTTGGTGCCCGTCTGGTTGGTTTGAATTTTGGTATTCTTGTTTGTGTTGCAGAGGATGGGAATTACAGCGCTGCTGTGTTTTGCTGAAGAGTTTAACCGCCAGCGCTGACAAGCGGCCAGCGCTGACGAGGCTGCCAGCACTGACATTCCCCTCGTCGTGTCCTTAAAGCCCTTAGGCCGCAAACCCTAAACTCGCCGCCTCTCACAGTGCTTCCGTTTTCATTGCCAATATTCAGGGACGTTCTTTTAACTCTTTATATCTTTTCCCTGAGGACATGGCATCCTTTAAGTGTGGGGGAGAAGGGGGGTTTGTCGTGTTTTGATGAGTGCATAATGTTGAATATTTTGGGCGATTGGTCTCCCAGCACTTAGAGAATGCTTGAAATTGAACTTGTCTATATTGATCTTTTGAAGTGATGGTTGTCGATGCGATCTTCGGGTTAGTGCTGATGGGTGGCTATTCTGGTTTTTCGTCTTATATATGTTTCTATAGGTGCAAATGATTTATGAGTTTTTTTTGTTGCAAAGCGTTTGTAAGCAATTGAAACGAGATTTGTCTGGTAGGTGCTAGAGGGAGTGTTGTCATTGTGATTGCCTACGATCGTATCTATTTGTGTAAAGTTGTTTGAATTCCGAGATATTTGACAGCTCTGAGTCTCTACTCCTCTAGAAAATATATGAGCATGGAAAACCACGTGAGAAGACTTTGGATTACCTCCAAAAGGCTGTATTTCACGAATCTTGGATTAACTGTCGAAATTAAAGAAAGAACTTCTAAACAGAACACAAAATTGTGAATAAGGAAATAGTTGTAAAATGAGATATTGATTATAAAGGTGATCACATTAGGGAATTCACTTCTAGCGGAAAACTATGTCTGATCGAATCTTTTGTCTTACTGTCGTTTTGCTTCTTCAACTCTAAGTGTTTGCATTATCTAGAAACATATGTTTTTTGGAAAAAAAATCTGGATTTGGCTTGTTGAATGTTTGGTTGGAAATTAGCATCGTGGAACCACCTTTATATGGATTTTGCTTGAGGACAAGCAAAAGGCTAAGTGTGTGGGGGGGGTTGATTTATGCCTAATTGTTCTTATTAGAAAAGTAAAAATACAACCAGTGCTGAATTTATGAGGGCGTCTATTAGAAATTAATATGTTGGGTCCCGTAGGGTTACTGAACTAGTGTATGGGGGGGAAGGGGGGATAAATACACCAGTAGGCTATTTTTAAAACTTAAAACTTCTTTTGTAAACTGATGTGAGTATCGAAACTGATACTGAAGTGAACAGTGTAAAGTAAGATCAGTTTAGAATGAGCGTAGACTAATACTGAGATTAGTTCAGTAGATTAACTTCAATGCGAGGAACTTGTCAACACACTGATAGTTCAAGTAGGGTTTCAGTCTAATCAATTTTAAACATTCAGAGAAGTGTTAGAAATCTTACTAACTATCTGAAGATTTGTTAGTTAGACTGATCGATAACACTTGGAGCGGAAACAATTTTACGAAATAGCTTTAAGTGAATCACTTTGTAGGTTCTTAGGGTTTCTCTTTTCACATTAACAGCTTCAGTAAGAATAAAGGTTTGTGCACAGATAAGGAAAAATTAAATTCTGTAAGCAATAAGAACACAAAGATTTTTATGTGGTTCGGAAAAAAATTTCCTACGTCCACGGTCTGTCGATCACACTGACAAATCACGGGGCTTGTGCTTGTGGATGCACAACAAACCTTGCTTCTGAACTCAAGTTTCAGAGCCAACACACTGGGTTTACATTAATTTTTGTTTTTCTTAACATTAACTAAGTGGGATATTGTGAGGATTTTTTTTATTGATGTTCTATATAATCAAATAAGATTACGTTTTCAACATTTTCTTTTGGCCGTAGAAAAAAATCCCAAATTTTACTACAAGCAATTATTAAGTTTATTATATCTACTTCATGATAAAGTTGGAATGATTGGAAATTAATTTAACTTACTCTAAACAATTCATAATTGCATGTTTATTCATGTAGTATTAAGTGAGACTTAATAAATTCGAGTTGTAATGAATTAAAACTTATTTAATGATTAATTATTTATTAATTAATATTTATTCGGTAGTTATTTTGTGATAGTATACTTTAATTAGTGTCTATAAATAATTTATACAGAAATAAATTTATTTTAAAAATCACCAACATTGTACAAATAGTTTGAATAAAAAAATATTTGCATTCAAAAAATTATCATCAATTTTTTTTTGTATTAGTTATTACTAATTTATTGTATTAGCTATTACTAATATATTAGCGTTTGTTAGTATATTAGTATATTAGTTAGTTTATTTTTTCAATTTAAAAGTTATAATATTTTCATTATAAAAATACTAATATTTATTATTTAAAAATGTTTAAATATTTATTTTTAAATACTATGTAACCCATCTGAGAAAGTATTGTTTGTCAAGTGACCAGCGACGAGAGCCACTTGATGGTATCGCATAGCACTATGCATATAATTGAAAAAGAATATGCATAAAGATAAATATAAATAGGGATGTCAATTGGGTCAATCCACAGCGTTTCGGGCTAGCCCTATCGGTTACATGTTATTCGAGCGTGGGCTAATAGGGTTTGAAGTTTTTTTTGGTTTAGAAATTACTAACCCTAGCCCTAAATGTTATGGTTTCGGGCTAGCCCATCGGTCTAATCGGACTCAAAAATTTATTTTTAAAAAAATATTTAATAAATTTCCATTGGTGGTGTTTTTTTTTTATTATTATACAACACTATATTTGTGTATGTTGTACTATCTTATAATATAATTGTATGATATGAAAGTCTTTTATTTTTTTCTGTTTCCATATTTGGTATTATGTAATGTAAATTTTGATTTTCATTTACTTACTTTGTATTTTATTTTATATCACTTAAATATATATTTAAAATTACATAATGCTCTTATTATATATGATAAATACGAATGAATAATCGGACCGTGCGGAGCACGGGAATAATACTTGTTGGGGTCCTGGAGGGTTGGCTGAACAGGTGTATAGGGGGGGGGGGAATACACATAGGCTATTTTTCGCAAAACAAAACAAACTAACCAAATTTTAGTTGGAAAATGGTTGTAGACTGATACTGAAATGACTTCAGTAATTTTGATATCTGTTGAGCAATGAGCTTTAACTGATATCCACGTAAGGCTTCAGTCTAGAGTTTGTAAAACAGAGTAGAGTTATTGATCTCACTGATTATCAGTTGAATGATCAGCTAGACTAATAACTCTGCAGCGGAATTTAAACTTAATGCGAAAAGTCTTTAGAAAAGGTTTGTCACTTATAAAATCCTTAGTTACACTTTTCAGTTAATCCAGTTCAGTTGAAAACAGATTTAGCACACATAAAGGAATAACTGAAAGCAGATAAAGAACACAAGGATTTTTACGTGGTTCGGAAACAACATTCCTACTCCACGGCCAGATGATTAGTCTGACAAACACTCTAGGCTAATGCATATATATAGGTGCAAAGCAAACCTACCAACACCCTGGATTGGATTTCTCGCTCACTCTTAGCACGCTTAGACACACTCGTGCCCTATCAGCGCTTCGCTAAGATCTCTGGAGTTCGAACCCTGGTCTGAACTCCCCCTTGGCTTGCTGGTGCCAAGGAACCAACTCAAACACTCTTTTCGCTCGGTTGAAAAGGGGTTTGAACTTTTCCAACTAAGACTACTGAGAATAAGCTCTCAAGTAATCTGTTCTAGGCTTAAGATAAAACAAGAATTGCCTAGGTTTCTAAGAGAGTTTAGGTAATTAGCTAGACTGATTTTACACGTTTGAGTACTCTCTTCTTTGATTCAAAGTTCTATAGCTCGCGAATTTGACAGAGCTTCAGCGTATGTCTTCGAATCGGTGAAGATTGCAGGCGTTCCTCAAGCTCTATTTATAGGCGAAGTCTTGAATAGATCCGTTGGAGATATGGTATTCAGGATTTCTGCTGTTGTGAGAGGATGTCACTTCTTGGGCTGAGGTGGCAATCTTCAGATACTCCATGTAGTCAATATTTGAATTGTCTTATCCTCGGAGTATGGTGATTCTGCATCTTTACACGTAAAAGGAAGCTGTGGTACTTGCAATGACGATAATCAAATCTTCGGCATTTAATGCTGTTGTAATTGAGCATTTAATGCGGCGTGTCTGATACTCTTTACTTCAGTTTGATGGAGAAACTCGACTGGTACTTGATTTGAACTTTAGTTCGGCGATGACATGTAATGCTTGAGTATCTCTGACTGGTGACTAATGATTTTCAGTTAGGGTGCGTCCTTCGGTGATCTAGTACAATATGCTTCAGTTGTGCTGCCTTCAGTATTCAGTTGTTTGATCTTCAGTCTAAACTAGTGAGGACTAAAACATTTAAGTCCATAAGAGAAATATAAGAAAGACAAGTGGCATCATCATAACCCGGACAAGGATATTTCATTTATTTCCCAATAATTTTCCCCTTTTTGATGATGCCAAAACCATACAATCAAACCTATCAAAAGCAAGCAAGATTCTAGCTAAGGTGAATGCCATTACCCCTTAAGTATAACCTATTAATTTGCACAAACTGAGTAAGCAACAGACAAGAGCTAGGCAATACAGAAATCATTTCATCATAATGACAGTTAAGGTATGAACAATGAGTAATTGTCAACAGATGAGAAAAGAAAGATCTTGATGTTCCTTGAGCAATTGATAAGATATCAGTTGCTGGAAAAACATGTATTGCTGGAGAATCAGAAGCAGTAATGGAATAAACAAATAGCATAAGTATTAGAAGCAAATATCAAATTTTGTTGCACACATTCTACAAATTTGAATTTTTCTAAGGTTCAAATCATCTATCTAGCAAATCATTTGAATTTTCTTTTTTTCTCAATAAAATTTTCATTTCAGCAGAAGCAAATATCAAAATCAACACAAATAAGTAACAGGGATTCCAGCCTTTCAAATCTTATCAGTGCGAGGTCTTTTGGAAGATCTTTCCCCAGCTCTCGTTGCTGATTTTCCTTTCTTCTCTTCTTTCTTCTTTTCTTCCATTTTCTTCCGCTCTTCATTCGTCTCTCATCTCTTCTTCAACTCTTTCCCCTTTTGGCATCATCAATAAGAAAAGATTGTGTCTTCTGATGACCTTGGGGATTAGTTTCAGTTATACTTGTTTTCGGTTGACTGCTCTGATGCTGGAGCTTCTTCACTTGCGATTCAAGTATGAAGAATTTAGCTTTGAGATCGATTAGCTCAATTTCTTAAGTTTGAAGTCTCATTTCACTTGGATGGTCCACTGCATCAGTTGATTGTGTCTCGGTTGCAGGGGCTTCCTCTGTTCTTTGCTCAGTTCTCGTAGCATCAGTTGCTGGTGTAGATGGATGCACATCCTCCATGGTTTCCTTATTCTGAGGTACTTTGTTGATCAGGCCATGAGCAAGTAGATAGTGTTGAATGACCACCATATCATGGATGGCATCCCACAAGTTTGTGATGCCGAACTTTGAGAACACATTTGACTCAATGGAGTCCATTTCTTAGTCAGTCAAGAGAACATCGAGTTCTTAAAATTGAGGTATAGAAGATATATTGAACAATGTCTTGGTATGCATCTGGATGCTCTTCAGCTCTAAGGGCAGGAAGATAGACACTGAGGCTGTGTTGGGCAAGACTTAGGAAGTAGTTCCTAAGATTCGCAGGCTGAGACGATCTCGAAGATGATGGAGCATCAGGATTGACAAATGAAACATTTTGTGAAAAAGTTTCAGCGCAATGCTGAAAGAATCCCTTAAGAGGAGGGAATGATTCCTTTATCGGAGAAGCAGGATATTGAACTAGAGATTACTCTTCGGAGATGCGCTGTTGTACTACTGGGGATTGTGGTGATCGATGAGATGGTTTACCAGTTTGAACTGGAGATTTCTCAGGGCAATGTTTCGGTGAAACTTCAGTTGAAGGTGTGAAAGTGACTGGGTCGACTGAAGTGGTGGCAATTGGAGAAATTGGGACTGTTGAACTGCTTAAAGTTTGCCTGAGAGAGAGTCGCGAATTTGACAGAGCTTCAGCATATGTTTTCGAATCGATGATGATTGTAGGCATTCCTCAAGCTCTATTTATAGGCAAAGTCTTGAATAGATCCGTTGGAGAGATGGTCTTCAGGATTACTGCCGTTGTGAGAGGATGTCACTTCTTGGGCTGAGGTGGCAATCTTCAGATACTCCATGTAGTAAATATTTGAATTGTCTTGTCCTTGGAGTATGGTGATTCTGCATCTTTACACGTAAAAGGATTCTCTGGTATTTGCAAGGACGATCTTCAAATCTTTGGCATTTAATGCTGTTGTACTTGAGCATTTGGCGTGTCTGATACTCTTTACTTCAGTCTGATGGAGAAACTCGATTGGTACTTGATTTGAACTTTAGTTCGGCGTTGACATGTAATGCTTGAGTATCTCTGACTGGTGACTGATGATTTTTAGTTAGGGTGCGTCCTTCGGTGATCCAGTACAATATGCTTCAATTGTGCTGCCTTCAGTCTTCAGTCTTCAGTTGTTTGATCTTCAATCTAAACTAGTGAGGACTAAAACATTTAAGTCCATAAGAGAAATATAAGAAATAGAAGCTCTCTAATAGTTTTGGTATCATCAAAACCAGGACAAAGATATTTCATTTATTTCCCAACAATACTAGTGTTTCTAAATTGTTACATTTGTTATTTTTATTCATAAGGACAAATGTATATCTTATGTTTATTAAAAGTTAATATTCTTATAATAAGGGTTCAAGATTTAGTGTTTAGTTTTCAGGGTGGTTTAGGGTTTTAGAAAATATATAACACTTTGTATTGAATGAAGGTAAATACTTATATTAATATAAGTATACATTTGTGCTAACAAATGTATACTTTAGGGAAAATTGCACCTAAATACACAAACTTTGCCAAAAATCCATACTTGACGCAAAGTTAGGATCTTACATTTTAATACACCAACTTTCGTTATTGTCCAAATTTGATACGACTTAATTCTTAAAAATTCAAAAAATAACCCCTTTTTGTGAATAATTATACAAAGACCCACTTATGTTATAATTTGGGACATTTAAACCAAAACAAGATATTTCCTTATGATGTTTTCTTTTAAACCATTTTAGGCGCGGATCAAAGATTAAAAGAAAACATCATAAGGAAATATCTTGTTTTGGTTTAAATGTCCCAAATAATAACATAAGTGGGTCTTTGTATAATTATTTACAAAAAGGGGTTGGTTTTTGAATTTTTAAGAATTAAGTCGGGTCAAATTTAGACAACAACGAAAGTTGGTGTATTAAAATGTAAAATCCTAACTTCGCGTCAAATACTCCCTCCGTCCCCAAAATAAGTTCCTCTTTGGGGACGGCACGGGTTTTAAGGAAAAGTGGTAAAGTGTATTGATAGTAGAGAAAAACATGTTATAATTAGTATTGAGAGTGGTGAAAAGGTGAAAAAGTGTTATAATTAGTATTGGGAGTGGTGAAAAAGTGAAAAGTAAGAATAAATAAAGCATTATTAGTTGTGGGGTAGTTGTCCAAAAATGGAAAGAAAAAAAGAGGAACTTATTTGGGGGACGTCCCAAAAAGGAAAAAAAGGAACTTATTTCAGGGACGGAGGGAGTATGAATTTTTGGCAAAGTTTGTGTATTTTCACGCAATTATCCCTATATTTTATGCTTAATAAACGTAAATATTCCTATTAGGGTTTAGGGTTCAAAGTTTAGAGTTTAGTGTTCAGGGTTTAATGTTTAAAAAAATATAATACTTTATATTGAATTAAGTTAAATATTTATATTAACATAAGTATACATGTGTGCGAACAAATGAATATCATATGCTTATTAAACGTAAATATTCTTATTAGAATTTACGATTTAGTGTTCAGGGTTTAGGATTTAGAAAATAACAATACTTATATATAAAGCGTATATTTTATATTTATAAAAAGTAACTATTGTTTTAATAAAAAATAATTATGCATATGAAGAAATGTAATATTTTAAAATTATTACTTTTTTCACGAAAATTGTTATTTTTACTCACGAAAAGTAATTATGCATATGAAGAAAAGTAATTATAGTCGTAAGAAAAAATAACCATTAATTTGAATAAATATAATATTAAAAAAAGCATAAATAAATGGGAAAAATAGAAAAAAAAAGTTAAAAAAGTGTTGAAAATAAAAAAAATTAAACAAAAAAAGCACAAAACAAAAAATTGAAAAAAAATGAAAAAATGAAAAAGACAAAAAACTGAAAAAAGAAAAATAAGCAAAAAAGGAACCAAAAGAAAAAGAAAAAAAACGATAAAGTGAAAAGAGGAACAAAAAAAAAACAAAAGAAAAAATGAAAAGGACAAAAAATTGAAATAAAAATGAAGCTAAAAAAAGGAACCAAAAAAACAAGGCAAAGGGATTCGGAACCCTCACCACTTGAAAGAAGGCACACAGTCATTACCAGTAAGCCAAAGAATACTTTTAATTTTATGTACTGAAACCTTTTATATAAATATTCGATCCGGGTCTGGTTAGACCCAGCCGCATACCATGCGGTGACCCAATACCAACTCTTTGATACCCAATACCAACTCTTTGATAATTTATCTAAACAAGTAATTTAACTAGAACCAAATTTGAGCATGTGTGCACTTATCCTTCCCATTCTACGACTTGGACCACTTTTTTTTTTGATTAAACGACTTTGACTTTTTGAGTAACGCTTGTTTCGTATTCAAGCTGAATCACTGAACATATTGTAAGATAATGTCAATCGGGCGACTTTGAAAAAAAAAAGAATTTATAGTTAGGAGTAATTAATTTTTGGATGAATTAAAACACAATTTTCATCCAAATATCAAATTTTATTTTTTGGCAAGTACAACATCCCTGAACTTTTTTAGCAACGAAACGACGACGAAGTTTTATTGCATAATAGATAAAATAAACATAAAAGATGGTGTTGCAATTATAACATTTGAAATTCATTTCAAAATTACAAATTCAGATCAAATTTGTGGTATTTTCAATAATTAACCCAATATTTTGTTTACTCGTTAGGGAAAAAAAATCAGCAGCTTGCATTGGCTCTCAGTGATAAACATATTGTGCATGCTTCATCATGTAATTTTTATAGTAAAAAAAAAAAAGTGTTACTATGTACTCTCTCCGTCCCACGAATTTTGACATGTATTTCTTTTTTGACCGTCCCATGAATCTTGATACATTTCCAAATAAGGTAATAACTATTACATTCTCTCTCCTACTTTATCATTTTTATTATCTTCTCTCTCTTACTTTATCACTGTTATACTTTATTAACTACACACTTAAAACACTAATCTACAACTTCTTAATTCCCGTGCCGAAACTAAAACGTGTCAAGATTCGTGGGACAGAGGGAGTATGTACCAAAGTCAAACGATATATATCTTTCTTTCGCTCTCATCGCAAGTAATGGAGATAAGAACTTTGAATAAACGAAGGCCATAAAATATATAATTTCAAAGTGAATTTATGCGGCCTTTGATTAATCTAAATGCTGAATTTCCACGAACAATACTTCAAATCTGACGTTTCGAATTCAAACATTCGCATACTTTTCCTATAAGTAGATTAATGATGGAGTCTCATTTAAACACAAAATCATCGTCATCATTCAATCATGAAGAGTCCTAACATTTCCACACTCTCATTCATTCTTGTTCTTCTTCTCATCTCTTTGTCCTCTCCCGCAGCTTCTGCTGCCTATAAGCACCGAGATTTTCTTGAATGTCTAACCCAACAATTCAAGAACTATTCTTCGATTTCAAGCAACGTTTACACCCCCACAAACACATCATACTCTTCCGTTCTTCGATTTTCCATCCAAAGTTTAAGATTCACCTCAGATTCTACTCCAAAACCGCTCGTAATTTTACAACCAGAGTACGAATCACAAATCCCACCCATCATCTGCTGCGCCAAATCGAGTGGCTTGCAGATCAGAACTCGAAGCGGCGGCCATGACTACGAGGGACTATCTTACGTCGCGCAAGTCCCGTTCGTCATCCTTGATTTGATCAATCTCAGTGAAATCAAAGTTGATGCCGCGGAGAAAACCGCATGGGTTGGATCCGGTTCAACAACCGGTTCTGTGTATTACAGAGTCGCAGAGAAAAGCCCGGTTTTAGGGTTTCCGGCCGGTTCTTGCACGACAATTGGTATAGGTGGGCATTTCAGCGGAGGCGGCTACGGAACGTTGATGCGAAAATATGGCCTGGCTGCAGACCAGGTGATCGATGCAAGAATAGTCGACGTTAACGGCAGAATTCTCGACAGAGAATCAATGGGCGAAGAGCTGTTCTGGGCGATCAGAGGCGGCGGAGGCGCCAGCTTCGGCGTGATCCTTGCATGGAAGGTGCAATTGGTGGATGTTCCAGAAAAAGTCACTGTTTTCAGCATTGGCCGAACTCTGGAGCAAAATGCTACTCAATTAGTTGAGAAATGGCAATCCATCGCCCCCAAACTCGACCACGATTTGTTTGTGAATGTCATCCTAGTCCCGGAAAATCTGAGTCCCGCCCAACAAGGAAGGAACAAGACGATTCGTGCTATATTCAATTCACTTTTCCTCGGCGGGATCGACAGATTGCTGCCGTTGATGCAAGAGAGCTTCCCTGAGTTAGGGTTAGTGAGAGAAGACTGCACCGAGATGAGCTGGATTCAATCCATCTTAAACTTCGCCGGCTTCCCCATAGATTCACCTGAAATGCTGTTGAACAGAACTCAACCCGCAGTGAGATACTTCAAAGCCAAATCCGATTATGTGCAGAAACCGATTCCTGCATCCGGGCTTCAAGGCGTGTGGAGGCTGATGTATGAGCCGGAAGCCGACCAGTCTTTGCTCATCTTCAGCCCTTACGGTGGAAGAATGGACGAAATCCCTGCTTCCGCCACTCCATTTCCTCACAGGGCAGGAAACCTTTACAAAATCCAGCATTTGGTGTATTGGGATGAAAGCGAGAATCAAGATTCGGACAGCTACATAAGTTGGATGAGAAGGCTCTACAGGTACTTGGCTCCTTATGTGTCGAGCTCGCCCAGAGCTGCATACCTCAATTACAGAGATCTCGACATTGGAGTCAATAACCCTTATGGAAAAACAATTTATGCACGAGCGAGCATTTGGGGCAAGAAATATTTCAAGAATAACTTTGATCGCCTTGTTCGTGTGAAAACTATGGTTGACCCACACAATTTCTTCAAGAATGAACAAAGCATTCCGCCATTGCGCTGAAAATCAAGACAAATGCTTGAGGATTGATTGTTATATATCTTTGCTTTAATTATGTATTGATAACCGTTTGATGTTAGTATTTTGTAAGAATGAAGATTTGTAAGGTTCCTGTAATGTTGTAGTGATATTATTGATTCGTAAGAGTAATATCTGTTTGAATGCGGTAGCATATATGTTCTTCCTTCTTGAAACTAGATTTAAAAAAGAAACAATAGGGCCGGATGGCCCTATTAATGATTGAAACTTAAATTTTGTCCACCAAATGATAAATAACAATATTTGGCCATTTTTTATGCGTCTTACCTAATATATACCCCTTAATTAACCCAATGAATCTAATACCTTCGTTTGACCCGGATCCGGATTCATGGAGATTCAGGTTTCTCCAGGGATTAACCCATGCAGAGATCAGCACATACACGTGATCTCTCTCTCTCTCTCTCTATCTCGCATGCGATCCACCTCTCTCACCTCTATCTGCGCCCTATTGTTTCTGCGATGATGATGAATGAAGCCAATTCTCCACCTCTCTTGCTGTGATTCTCTATCTCGCCTGCGATCCACCTCTCTCACCTCTATCTGCGCCCTATTGTTTCTGCGATGATGATGAATGAAGCCAATTCTCCACCTCTCTCGTTGTGATTTTCCCCGACGAAGAGATTAGAGAGACGATTTATCCTCTCCTCCTCCTGCTCTCTCTCACCGCCCTCGACGTATCTGAATTCTCTCTTTGATTGTCCTCTCCGCATCTATCTCTCGCTCGCCGGCGCCGACGAAGAGACTAGAGAGACGATTATCCTCTCCTCTTCATCTTCCTCATCTCTCACCACTTTCGACAAATCTGCAGTGATCCGGCGAGATTTGGTATGAGATTGTTAGTTTTTTGTTTGTTTGATCTGTTTCATCTTATATTCACATTATGATTTCTTCGAGTTCTTCTATTTCTGTGATTTTTGTATTTTTGTACGAGATTTGGCACGTATATTATATTGTTGTTGTTTTTGTATGTGTAGCTGTCAATGGTAGGCACTTATGGCACTATTAGTGTCATACAATTGTGTTCTGATATCATGTAGCTGGGTGGTGCAGTCATTTGGCCATTTTAAACACTTCCCCGTAGGGTGTATATTATCCAATTAGGGTTTAGATGTTCCATTTAGGGTTTAGATGTTTCATTTAGGGTTTAGATTCGTTTGCTGTTATGTTTGTATTTTGGATATGGGTAGGCACTTATGGAACTATTAGTGCCATAAGTGCCTAGGCAAATCTATTTAGGGTTTAGATTATTCAATTAGGGTTTAGATGTTCCATTTAGGGTTTAGATGTTCCATTTAGGGATTTAGATTTGATTGCTGTTATGTCTGTATTTTGGATCTGCGTAGGCACTTATGGCACTATTAGTGCCATAAGTGCCTATATATGCAGATCCATTTACGGTTTAGATTATCCATTTAGGGTTTAGATGTTCCATTTAGAGTTTAGATTATCCATTCAAGGTTAAGATGTTCCATTTAGGGTTTAGATTATCCAATTAGGGTTTAGATGTTCCATTTAGGGTTTAGATGTTCCATTTAGGGATTTAGATTTGATTGCTGTTATGTCTGTATTTTGGATCTGCGTAGGCACTTATGGCACTATTAGTGCCATAAGTGCCTATGCAGATCCATTTACGGTTTAGATTATCCAATTAGGGTTTAGAATTATAGATTATCCAATTAGGGTTTAGATGTTCCATTTAGGGTTTAGATTATCCAATTAGGATTTAGATGTTCCATTTAGGGATTTAGATTTGATTGTTGTTATGTCTGTATTTTGGATCTGCGTAGGCACTTATGGCACTATTAGTGCCATAAGTGCCTATGCAGATCCATTTACGGTTTAGATTATCCATTTAGAGTTTAGATGTTCCATTTAGGGTTTAGATGTTCCATTTAGGGTTTAGATTATCCATTTACGGTTTAGATTATCCAATTAGGGTTTAGATTATCCAATTAGGGTTTAGATGTTCCATTTAGGGTTTAGATTATCCAATTAGGGTTTAGATGTTCCATTTAGGGTTTAGATTATCCAATTCGGGTTTAGATGTTCCATTTAGGGATTTAGATTTGATTGCTGTTATGTCTGTATTTTGGATCTGCGTAGGCACTTATGGCACTTATGGCACTATTAGTGCCATAAGTGCATATGCAGATCCATTTACGGTTTAGATTATCCAATTAGGGTTTAGATGTTTCATTTAGGGTTTAGATTATCCATTTAGGGTTTAGATTATCCATTTAGGGTTTAGATGTTCCATTTAGGGTTTAGATGTTCCATTTAGGGATTTAGATTTGATTGTTGTTATGTCTGTATTTTGGATCTGCGTAGGCACTTATGGCACTATTAGTGCCATAAGTGCCAAGAGGACCAGATCACTTGGTTTTATTTTTCTTGTTTGTATGCTTGTTTATTTATCACATTTACAATATTTGTGCTGTATGAAATTGTACTAATGACCATACACTGCCTTGTTTTATGTAGATGGGTGCAACATCTATTATTATTGCTCATGGAGGAACTTGGGTTAACAATGTTTATGAGGGTGGACGGAGGGAATATATGCCTATTCCGTCTAATGGTATAACATTCATTGATCTACTTGGTATGATTGAACTTCGTTTAATGAAGAATAGGACTGTCTATATGTATGAAATTGATGCATTGTTTCAGTCTCCTGGATGTGAGGTGATGAGGATGAAGATTACTGATGATTTTGAACTGTCACATTTGTTGAATTCTGTTCAAATGTTGATTTTACATGTGACTGTTTCTCTTAGAAGTAATGATTTGGCGAAGCATGTTTTACATAATCCTGTTGTTGAAGTTTCAGCTTCTAGCAATTTTAATTCTAGTGACAATCAGATGGATGGTCTTGAGAATTGTTGTGAAGTTGCTGATGATGTTGATGAGGAGGATGAAGGTGATGATCGTTTAGTTGGGCAAGGTGATTATGTGTCTGATGATGATGAGGATTTTGATGACTACTGTGGTAGAGATTGTCAGAATATGCCACCGCGTGATGATTCTGATGAAGAGATAGGAAATTATCATCACCCTACTAGTCAGTGGGTTATCCCAGGTGCTGCTTATCATGCTTCGGTCCCTTTTCAAGAACTAGGCATAGAAGAGGATGATTCGAGCAGCGAAACATTCTCTGTTGGTGGTATTTTTCAAAGCAAGGATAAGATGGTTGTAGCTTGTGGTGTTTATCATCTTATTAACCATGCATCATTCACTACAGTTCGTTCCTCACTGTCTAGATACTATGTTGTTTGCAAATTTGGAGGTGGTTGCCCGTTTGTTCTTCGTGGGAAGGCTTTGGGAAAAATGTGGACTATTACTGAATTTGTTCCTCATGACTGCACAATTGACCTGAGGTACCATGCTGCCCCAAAAGTGTCTTCTAAGGTGTTGGCATCGTATTTCCTTCCGGATGTGATGGCTAAAGGTGTTACCCTTACACCAAGAACTATTCAGGCATTGTTACAGTATAAATATGGTATTTCTGTCATGTATAGCACTGCACTTGCTGGGAGGAACTTGGCTTTGAAGATGACGTATGGTGGCCCGGATACTTCCTTTCACATCATGCCGAAGTACCTACACATGCTACAGCAGGCAAATCCTGGTTTTGTGGTAGATGTACAGACTAATGAAAATAATGTGTTCGAGTATGCTTTTATTGCTCTTTCTGCTTGTATTAAAGCCTTTAACTCGTGTCGTCCTATGATAGTTATTGATGGCACTCATTTGAAGGGCAAATACAAAGGTATCTTGTTTGTTGCTGTTGCAAAATATGCAAATGAACAGATATTGCCTTTAGCTTTTGGGATTGCGGATAAAGAGCGTGATGCATCGTGGATTTGGTTTCTTAAGCGGCTACGGCATACTTTTGGTGTCCGTGATGAGTTACTGTTTGTTTCTGATCAGCATGTGAGTATCAGAAAAGCAATAGAGCATGTCTTTCCAGGAACCCCGCAGGCACTTTGTTCCTTTCACATACAGAGCAATCTAAAGCATTGGGGAAGTCATGTTGTTACTCTTTTCAAGTTAGCTGCAAGGGCGTACAAGATTGAGGATTTTGAGCAACACATGGAGAATTTGAAGTCTGTTAAACCTCGTGCATATGAGAAGTTGATGAACATTGGTCCAAGTAGATGGGCTCGTTCACACTGCCCGGTCCATCACTATATGCTCATGACCTCTAATCCTGCTGAGAGTTTGAACAATTGTCTCCGATGGTCTAGAAGGTTGCCTGTTTGCACCCTTTTGGAGACTATCCGATCAAGGATTGGAACTTGGTTCTATGAACGACGGGTTTTTGCTATGGAAAGACCTCTCGAGCTGACAGATTGGGCATCTATGAGATTGGCTAAATCAGTTGATTTGGGATTGAGGATGTCTGTCCAGCCAATCAATCCAACAAAGTTTGAGGTTACATCTGATAACAAGAGTTATGTTGTTGATCTTGGCAGTCACACATGCACGTGTCTTGTGTTCCAGTTCCAAATGATACCATGTCCTCATGCTGCAGCTGCAATAGGGTCAGTATTGATTCTTTGTTTGTTATTTGATTTATTTCTATTTTTTGTGACCATGTGATTGAGTGCATTTTTGCTGCACGAATGACACTTATGGCACTATTAGTGCCATAAGTGCCATATAGTTCTGCACGATCTTTATGCTTGTTTATTTACAATAATGATATTTATTTTATTCTTCTTTTGATGCAGAAAGGTGAACCAGAACCCGTCGTCTTATGTGAATAATTACTTTTCAACTGCTACTCTCCGTGAAATATATTCTAGCGAGGTGATGCCACTACCGAATCCTGAAGATTGGTGCATTCCCGAGGATATTGCTTCGAGGGTTGTGCTAACACCAGGTGATGTTCAACAATCTGGGAGGCCGCGTGAGAAGAGGATGAAGAGTGGTGGTTCTAGCTCATCGAGCCGACGTGTTTGTTCTCGATGCCATGAGAAAGGACATTATCAATCTACATGCACTGCGGTCATGCAACTTATAGTGCAGGAAGAAGTCAACAGCAGTGAGTCATGTGTTAGTGGTACAAAAAAGAGACGATGCAGCCTTTGTAGATCTGACGATCATAACCGTGTAACCTGTCCTCTTAGGCTTAGTTGAAGCTTTTAAAATTTTTATATATTGACATGTTTCATTATTCATTTGAATTATGTAATGTTGACATTTTATAGGTGTTTGTCATTGTTGGAATCTGTTATCGAATCTGTCAGATGCTTGCAAGTCCCACTTGGCACTTATGGCACTATCAGTGCTATAAGTGCCATTTGGGCCATTTTACTTGTTTATGTTTTCCGAAGACACTTGTGGCACTATTAGTGTCATAAGTGCCAAGAGAACCATTGAGTTTTGGAATACCCTTTAGCACTTATGGCACTAATAGTGTCATAAGTGCCAAGAGGGCCATTTTATTTTGTATTTTATTTCCGAAAACACTTATGTTTTTTGGGATATCCTTTATTAGTGCTATAAGTGCCAAGAGGGCCATTTTACTTTGTTTTATTTTTCGTTTCCGCAAGCACTTATTTTGGATATCCTTAAGCACTTCTGGCACTAATAGTGTCATAAATGCCAAACCTGCTATGTACTTGACAATCCAAACCTCTAAGGTTCTGACTAAAACATACCATATATATCACATAATCAAAATAAACTAACTGATCACCAAGTTCTTTATCAAGCATGCTAGAAATTGTTTTACAAATATAAACTGATTGTTCATTCACGAAGATTGGCTGCCGCAACGCCTTCACCGTCATCTTCGCCTTCACCGGCATCCTCTTGTTCATCTTAATCATCCAAGGGCTCAAAGGTACTTGCATCCGTGCTGAATTTGTAGATGCTTTCTGCTATCTTTTCACTGAATGTTTTAAGCACCGCCTTGCTCATGTTCTTTTCAACGTACTTTCCAGTCAGCATCATCTCGACATACTTAAGAGACAGAACCCCACAACTTACGCTATCCACTTGTTTCAGATTGTTCGATCCATCGTATGGGTAGGAATATATCCATTCTGTGTATTTCCCATCCACATTGCGCTTCTCATAATAGCCAATCTTCTTGAGGATATGTGGTATAATCCTGCAGATTGGCAAGAAAGCATATTGACGTATATCGAGATGGATATCATCGAACTTATGCTGATTGGAGTCATATATCGTCAACTCATGGTCCGTGAAATTCACCAAACAGGTGGCCCAGTGATCGTTGAAGTGAACAATCATGATGAGCTGACATTAAATAACATACATTAGTCAAAAAAATAAACAATACGACTTAGACTTAACTCACTTGGGTATTGACACACTAACCTTCTCAACATCGTTCCATTTCTTAACATACTCTCCCCCATCTTGGCTCTTTCCCCACTGCAAACAAGCATAGCCTCTTCATTTGTTCCTCTTGTATGATCTCTTCACTTTTTGGGTCATATGTTGTGTCTTTTGGATCTTTTCCATGTAATTCATTCCATACTTGGTCTATGGCGGCATGTGCATTATTATATTTGAGTTGTTATATACTTTATATTGTAATTTCGGTTGGCACTTATGGCACTAATAGTGCCATAAGTGCCAACCGAAATCCAAAATGTAACCAAGTAATCGATGTTCCTCTTGGCACTTATGGCACTAATAGTGCCATTAGTGCCAAGATGAGCAGATTATTATGAAATATATATATTACAAGAAGAAATTATTAAGTAATTACCGAGAACATTGTGCCTGTGATGGCAATGTTTGCAGGGAATTCAATTCCTTCAAAACCAGCCAACTCTGGTTTTGCTGCTAGCACGGCAAGGTAGGAGTCTATGCTTTGACTGTCTAGCTTTTCGGTAGTCTTCTTTATCAGACCAAACCAATTGTTGTCCACCAGATATGGCAATCCCACATTCCTCCTGGACATATCAATGCATATGAGAATGTTAATTGGAATGATGATACAGTTGGCACAAACAGTCATATTAGTGCCATACATTAGGCATACATTAGGAAAATTTATTCAATGCTACTTAATTACTTACTGTTCAGCTTCTTTGCTCCTCAGGTACCTAAGAAAATTTGTT
Source organism: Salvia miltiorrhiza (assembly GCF_028751815.1). Lineage (NCBI taxonomy): Eukaryota > Viridiplantae > Streptophyta > Magnoliopsida > Lamiales > Lamiaceae > Salvia > Salvia miltiorrhiza. The sequence continues at coordinate 29,775,146 of NC_080391.1, forward strand.
CCTCTGACATCATCACGCCGGAATGGACTTTTACATGCTGCAGATGGCATCCTCATCCTTTTTGGTCTGATTTGCCCCAATTGTTGAGGCGGGGATGCTGTTGCTGCTGCCACTGCTGTAGATGTTCCTGCTTCATGTTGTGCGGTTGTTGGTGCTGCCGCTGCGGCTGATATTCCGGCTTCAATGTCTGCATTTGCTGGTGGTGTGGGTGTTGGTGTTGGTGTTGGCATAGAAGCCGGTGTTCCCCATACTTGGCGGTAAAATCTCTCCTCAGATTCACAGTGCGCCATCCATTCTGCTGTGCTTGCAACCTGGTTTGAAAACAATGATTAGTGTGAGGAATACAATACTAAGCACTAAGAAATTTTAACCTCTTGTGGTGGCCTATATTGTTGTCTTTGACGCAATTTGCTAACGACGCAGTCAGCTATGTCATTTATCAGCTCTTCCCGATTGAAATGTTCAGCAAATTCAATGCGCGCTCTCTTTGTTGCGCTTTCTCCCACTTTTTCAATAAATTGCTTCATTTTTGAGGCTGTGAATGTCATCACAGCCTCTCCCTGCTGTTGTTGTTGATGTTGCTGTTGTTGATGCTCTTGTTGTTGCTGGTTTATTCCTTCTCTTTCGCTCTCTATCCTTCGTTCTTGAATCATTCTGACCCCCTCATACCTCGCGGCCATTTTCTTTGCTCTCTTCTTGCTGCCATCCGCAGTGGGACTGTACTGCAAAATGAATGGCGTTCCTTCTTCTTCAATAGATGTCCAGTGTTTATGTTGCTTTTCCTCTTCTGTTGGTTTCAGTGAAAAATGAACCTGCACAAGGACCATTTTACTTCATGTTTTTTTGGATTTCCTTTGGCACTTATGGCACTTTTAGTGCCATAAGTGCCAACAGGAGCAGAACATTATTAAGTATTTTTACCTGTTCGTCAACTACCGGTCTCCTGCGATTGTTAGTGTAGGTGAACCTCAGCATCCGAGGGAATACTTTTGAGGGTTTTCTTTCTCCGATATCCTTTCCCAGCTTTGGGAGAGCACAATACATCCAAGCCTGACAATATAGAATCAAATGAGGCAATTTAGTTTTTATTGGGAAAACAGTGTGAATTGAACAATATTTAATGTTACTTACCAAGAAGGCAAGAGTGTTCCCGGTTAGATGATATGATGCATTTGCTGCTGGAGTGCTTCTCACCTTGTTGATTGCATGAATTGTCATCTGAAATGACATGATGCTGATCACTAATTTACTTAGCAACTAAACGGCAACTAAAACGGTGTAATTGTAGCACAAATGTAGCAATCGAGTATCGTATCCACAGAGACTGTAAAACAAAATTACTCTAACTATTTCCTAAACAGACACTCACAGTAAACAGGCAAAACAAAAATGAAGGTGAATTACGAACTAAATTTAACCAAATAAAAACTCAAGAGCATATAAATACTGATAACTAACTCAAATATAAGGAAAACTCTGACCCTAGTGATGTACTTTTACTAATCAACTACATGCATTTAATATATTGATTCAATTACCAATTTAATCCAACCCTGATGAGAAATCACAGAACTATTCACAAGCTTCTCTAACGAACACCTATGAAAGTAGATTAATTTACCCCCCTTCACATTCAAGATTCCAAGGGATAAATTAACTCCCAAGCGTACACAAAGAATAGCTCCCTACAGTTTCACCTATCCCATTCAAGTGTCAAGGCTACTACTATAACATGCATTCCTGAATCGGCTGAACAATTATCGCATTCAAGACTCAAACTGAACAGCTAGACATGCAAAATTATTGGCCAAATAATTCACAAGAAATTAAGCACCAGGAATCATGAATCACAAGTTGGAGGGCAAATTGATATCAATAAATCAAAAACACATAATTAATCAGCTATGTACAAACCCTAGGTTCAGATTAAATAACTAGCCAGACATCATAAAATAAAACATAAACACAATTAAAAATAACGCAATTGTAAAAACAAATTGTATAAAAACCGAATAGGAACGATTGTAGCGGCTTGAATCTTCAATCTTGATCCAAGCCTTTAAAACTGGAAAACAATAATATTCTAAAGCTATAAAACTGAAATAATAAGTCTGGGAACCCTAGATAGGTCAAAAGAGGACCTATTTATAGTCTTAGGGTCAAAAACAAAGTTCTAAACCGAAAATAACTAAGAAAAACATAAAAATGCGGAAGAATTAAAAACACGCGTAAAAACGGCGACCCGTTCGACGGTCGCCGAACTGGTCGCCGAATTTGGCCTGAAATTCCCTTAAAAACGGCGATCGCCATTTTTTCCTCCGTAGGCCAAATTTCGAACAGGGATTTCGGCGACCTACTCGGCGATCGCCGAGTTGGTCGCCGATTTAACTCATAAAATCGCCTAAATTCGGCGGTCAACACCTTTGACCGCCGAAATGCCTTTTTTTTCCGTCCCGACTTCAGAATCTTCGTCTTTTCTCGATTTTTAGGTTCGTTCTCTCATAACTCTTCTCTTCAACATGTTCCTTACACTCCATGCTTCAATATCACTCAATTCTGCATCCAAATAGTCAAAACTACACCCAACCGTGAAATCATGAAATAATAGTCAATGAACTCCAAACGATAATAAACGGGTGTAAAATCGACTTAAACTACAGAATATAAACCATAAAAACCATGCAAAATGAGTGTTTATCAGCTGCCCCATGGGAATTCCTCCCATGCTGTTTTGTCCTCCAATAGCACTCAGAGCCAATCCAGAATTCTGTAATTCGTACCATCATAGCCAAATATCAGATCCGTCACTATTAGCATCTTTGTTGCCTTAATGTAGTCCGTTTTATGTTCACCCAAACCTCGGGTCATAAACATCTCCCTCAATTTGTTGGGGGAAATTTCCCTACCGCCAAGAACTCTCTGATAAAAAGAATTCTCAAGTATGATGTGATCTGCATAGGGGTTAAAGTTGCTTAACCCAAATTTCAATCCTGTCATAAAAAAAAACTCAATCCTGGAAAACCTCGTCACATAGCCATCCACGATAAAAAACAACGCCGTCTCATCCGGTTTTGATTTTCCTGCTATCTGTCTTGATATCATGAAATGCAGGCATTGGCCTGATCGTGATACACGGGATGGCAGTTTGAGAAAATCACTGAAAACAGACTCTTGCAGCTCACGGTATACATTGTCACCCTTTAAAATATTGTTTATGATTTCAATAATGTTCTCCTTGCCCGTAATGTTGACCTTGTGTTTTATTTCCTCCATACCTTTTCGTAGGTATTTCCATTGTACCTTCATTCCGAAAATAAAAGCATGCCAAAATGAATGAAACGTATTATAATGAGATCTTCAATACACAGTTGGCACTTATGGCACTAATAGTGCTATAAGTGCCAAAGGAAATCTAAAATAAAAACACATCAAGTAAAATGACAGATTTCATTAGATCTACAAACGAAAATCCCAACAATAACAGATTCCAACAATGACAAACACCTATCACTACACCAAATTCGCTCATAGATAACGGATTTTATCCGTTATCTATGTGCGAAAACATCCGTAATATATAATGGTGTAATGTATGTGGATTTCATACATAACGGAGATTTAAGCGTTATCTATTCTATTATACATAACGGATTATATCCGTTATCTATAGTATTATATCCGTTATCTATTCTATTATACATAACGATTGTTTATATATACATAACGGAGATTTAAGCGTTATCTATTCTATTATACATAACGGATTATATCCGTTATCTATAGTATTATATCCGTTATCTATTCTATTATACATAACGATTGTTTATATATACATAACGGAGATTTAAGCGTTATCTATTCTATTATACATAACGGATTATATCCGTTATCTATAGTATTATATCCGTTATCTATAGTATTATACATAACGTTTCAAACCGTCATGAAAGTTTAATATTCACTGTTATGTACACACCTATACATAACGGTTTTTTGATATTAATAACGTTTGGTAATCCGTTATGTATAACGTTTTTGACCGTAATTAGATTTCTATTTCTCCGTTATCTATTAATTTATACATAACAATATAAATGATAAAACCAACAATAATAATATTATATATTCTCCAAAATATTTAATTTTATATTATTATCATAAAAAAGAATTCATACAAGATTTGAATATAGCCAAAATTCAACAACTGCTTTATCTATACTATTATGCCTTACAAAAATACTAAACATATTAAATATGCAACTAGCTAGCCATATGGTACAACATTTCTTGTGAATTCACAAGCCTCTTCAGCTCAACGTACGGCTCATTTAATCCACCACAAACCTGCCACAAAATCATACAAAGAGCCAACCAAGAATCACAATATAGAGCATCATGATAAACACTTAAAAAGCATATCAAAGTGATTGGTAAAATGGACAAAACCTATCAGAACTATCGAAAACTTTTCAAAACCAATATCCTTTGATAACAATATGATGTTAGATCAGTTACATAAATATTATCTCATCCAGGGTTGGATTGTTGAAGTGAAAAATAAATGACAAGGACGCCAAAATGCAATATGATTATGACCAGTGGTATAACGTCTAGCGTCTGGATGAAGCAAGGGAGAGTAGCTTAATTTCTAATCAATCAGACCATGCTCAGCCTTTGAAGCAAGGGAGCGTCTGTGTCAACCTATTTTTCTTAAGCTTGTTAAGTTGGCTGCTACAGTGCTGCTGAAGATAGTCTAGCAGAATCAGTAATAAACATATCCAAACTTCTGAAATATTTATTGTTTTCAACCAATATTAGCTCAATCACACCTCAAGTCACACATGATGGTCTATTTCTAAATTATCTTAAAAACTCAAAAACCCCAAATAAGGAAAGAAACAAAAACACAGAGTAAGAGTAAAGAGAGATAGAGAGAGAGGCCAATGAACTGACCTTCAGAGGTCGTCTTCAATAGAGCATAATGCTTCTATTATCACCATAAGGCAACGAGAACTAGTAATATTTATTCTAGATTCAGCATACAACTCATGATGGTTACCTGAGAAAACAAGACTTCAGTCAGGTACAATCAAAAGAGTATCTATGTAACAACATTTTGAACTCCCTCATTTTGAAAGCCAAAGCTTCATCTTAGCTTTGACTCTTTCAGCTGGTGTCTATTATACTAATTAAGAACAGTACAATCAATGGAATCCACAAAGAATCAATAGAAAATAAGTATAAATTCTAATGCAATATATTCAGCTAGAAGCTTCATATATCCATGTCTAAATACAATATTAGAACTTGAAGAAACCGTTATGTATGAAGCGTTATGTATGTGCATTTTTGTAGTAGTGAATTGAGGTAATCTCGTCCGGTCTTATGATGATAATATCAAGCAATATAATATTAAGCAACTATATTTAGCATAAATATATCTATATTTAAAACGTTATATAACACCATTGACCTAATATATATTCAAAAATAAAGTACAAATTAACATGATAGCATATCTAGTTGAAATCTTGGTATAAGATCAGTCCATATTAATGTAATTACTAATAATTTCAAGTTGAAAGCAGGAAGAAGCCATCGCCACAGCAACAAATGGAATGGAACAAGCCATTCCCCAACCTACTCTCCATATCCACTACCTAGATACATGCTTATTTATAGTATTTACATAACCATGGCTTCCACTTGAGCCATGGTTTACAAAATAAAAGCAACAGGATATGAAACTCACCTTGAAGCAAAGCCTTTCCGGGCGCAATGTCCCTCAGAACAGCAAAGCCTCGATTAATTTCAGTCATAAGTTACAGCTGGTGGAGTAGCTGCTGTAGGGTATGGCGAGAAACATTCTTTTTCCACTTTTAATTTTGATGGAGTACCTTGCTCCCAATTTCTTCAACTCTACACTTTTGTCCACCTCTCAGCACCTAACACAAAAAATGAAATTTAAATCACACTGAAAATCGAGCAAAGTTGAAGCAATTATTACCCAAAGTCGAAGCCAAAACGAAGGCAATTGTGGAAATTCTACAACTAAAGAAGTTGAAATCTAGAAATATATAGAAATGCTTCAATAACATTTACATGATATATAAGGAATGCAACCAACAACAACAGACATAAAATAGAACTACTTTCCTTCATGTGAGTAAATAAATTTCATTGCTTCAAACGGTCTCAAAGTGCCAAGTTTATACAACAATTTCGATTTCCAGAGCTCCCTCTAGTCCAGATAAAGGAAGATGCCTCTTCATTGTCTCCACTCTAACCATCAAGCATGCATCATAATCTTCCTTCAATATTCATGACACAAACCAAGCAAAAGAAAAATTAATAATAAAAGAATTCGTGTAGTAAGGATCTACTAGATCTTTGGCTGCAGTCTGCACTGGAAAATGTAAGATCTCAAGCTTTAGAATTAACATGCAGACAAGGAAAAACATATAGAAGAAAAAAGTTGCCTCTTTGTTAGTATATAAGTCCAATTTCAAAAGTTATACTAATAAAAACCAACTCCATATCAACATTTCCCATCTCCAACAAATGAATTATTTATACAGCATTACTTTAATTACTGCTATGTGCAAGAGTTTTAAAGCATATTCAATCAAATCAAACAGCACAAAAATATTTGACATTTATTCTTTTTCCAGGCATGTTAACCAAAATTTTAAGAAGAATCACTGAAGTCAAGCATTTCAGGAATCAAGCAGAATGATAAAGCCATTAATAAATCAAAATGAAATAACAAATCTCAAAATGTCGCATTAAAGTTTTAGAAAATTCGGATTCAATCTATCTATTCAATAATAATAGAGGAGATTATTGGAACGAAATCAAAGAAGCCCTCAATCAAGCACCATCCCAGTAAGAATATAACAGAAGGATGGAGTTTGAGAATAGAGATTTACTTATTCGAGAAATAAGAACAGAATGTTCTGCCCTCTTTCAACAAATAGTTGAAAGCAGTGGCTGACCGGAGCGGAGGTCGTCGGCGTCAACACTATGGTTTGGGAATTTCAATTTTAGGGACTTTAGGTGAGAGGAAGAATTTGGGGATTTAGGGATTTTAGGGCTTCACCGACGTGCGCGAAGAAGAGGGTGCTGGCGGCGGTGAAACGGCGGCAGGCGGACGAACGGCGACGGGCGGACGAACGACACAGAGAAGATTGTAAAAAATTTCACCTGAAACGCTCACCTCGTCGTCGACGACAGCAGAGGGAGTCAGAGGATGGCGCTGCGGAGGGCTTGGTGGCGGAGGCGTCAGTTGTGCGATGGTGGGGTGGGACGACCGTTGGTGCGACGGTGGGGTGGGGTAGGACGGCAGGTGGAGAGACGGTGGGGTGGGGTGGGACGTCAGGTGGCGCGACGGTCGGGTGGGGCGGCAGGTGGCGGTGCGAAGCTGCTGTGTTTTCTGCTTTTTAGAGGGAATTGATACTTAGGAGTGAAAATTTGAGAGGGAATACTTAGGCGTGAAAATTTGAGCAGGACTTAGGGTGAATCTCTGTTTACTCAATTTTTTTTTCATTTGTTTCACTTTTATTATTAATTATTAATCAATTCTTGATATTTAGGTTTTTAATAATATTTTTAGATTTTATATATCTGTTACTTAATGAAAAAAAAATTATAAATTTTAATTTTTTAAAGTCTGTATTTACAAATAGATTCATATTATAGAATAATCAATTTAGTTTTTATTTTTAAATATAATATAATAAAAAAAATTTAAAAATAATGTTTATACATAACAGTTTTCAAAGCGCTTATACATAACGGTTTAATAAACCGTTATAAATAATACTCATATATAACGTTTTTCGTAACGTCGGAATAACCGTTATAAAAAGATGATCATAGATAACGGTCGGCTTAACGGTTTTGTAATACCGTTATGTATGTAACTAATAGATAACGCTCAAAGATAACGGTTTAACTCAAACCGTTATCTAAGCGTTTAGACAACACTACATAGATAACGGTTTTTCGTCAAAACCGTTATCTTTTCCAAAAATGCGCTCATACATAACGGTTTTTAGAAAAAACCGTTATGTATGAGGTGTTATGTATGTGCATTTTTGTAGTAGTGTATAAAAGGTCAACATTACATAATTCAAATGAACAATGAAACATGTCAATATATAAAAATGTTAACAGCTTCAACTAAGCCTAAGAGGACAGGTTAAATGGTTATAAGCGTCAGATCTACAAACGAAAATCCCAAAATAAAGCCAAGTAATCCAAAATAAACCAAGTAATCCAAAATAAACCAGAGTAATCAATGTTCCTCTTGGTACTTATGGCACTAATAGTGCCATAAGTGCCGAGAGGAAATCCCAAAAAAACTGAGTAATTCCGACATGCAAATCATCAAGTAAATTAGGGTTTTCAAGGAATTACTGTAGTTACAAATCATCCTCATCTTCACCGGTGGACTCTTCGGAGTTTTCTTCCTCGGCGGATTCGTCCTCTCCGGATTCTTCTTCCTCGCCGGCTTCTTCTTCCTCTCCGGATTCTTCTTCCTTGACGGCTTCTTCTTTCGCTCCGGATTCTTCTTCCTCGATGGCTTCTTCTTCCTTTTCAGAATCTTCTTCCTCGGCGGCTTCGTCTTCCTCGTCGGCTTCTTCGGCCGTGGTTGGAAGAGTCACCACCCGGATCGGTGATTGTTGTTCCTCAGATCCGGAACTCTCATCTGCATTGATTTCTTTGCAAATATCTATGACGCTTCCAGGAACTCCAGATCCGGCTTTTTCCTCGTCGGATTCTGCAGCGCGCTGGCGCTTGGAGGTCGAGCCGGTTTGTGAAGCCTTGCGCTTGCGGTTGGTCATTTTTTGGAGTGGAGTTGAGTGGATAAACAGATAATATGCAGGTGGAGAAGATGAAGGTGGGTGGTTGACGACGGTTGACAGCAGTTCACGGTGGTTTTCCACGAGATTTTCGGCGGCGCGGTTGAGGGCGGTTTAGGGTAAAAGGGCCGAGAGATAACGGTAAATGGCGGTGAAAAATTGGTGCACAAATGGTAAAAAATTAGTTTTGTTGAAACCCTATAACCCGCCCGCGACCCTAAACCCTACCCGCACGCGACCCGATACCCGGTCCGCCGCTTAAAGTTAAAATCGTCCGAAATAAAAAAAAAAAAAAAAAAAAAAAAAAGGATAAAATTTAAGTATTTTCAATTAGTGGCCAAAATTTGTGTTTTATGCTTCATTTTGGCTACCTCAAAATTTTTCTCTTAAAAAAAATAGTCAATCTAGTAATTAAAAGATGGGTAATTGGTGTATAAATACACGAACTTTACTTATTTTTTCGTATTTAACATAAACTTTTAATCCTAGTTATAAGTACATTAACTTAGAGCATCCACAGTGAGCTTATTTGATAGCCTACTTGATAGCTTACTTGATAGTAGGGGACCACATTGAGTAGAGGAGGAGCTTACTTGATAGCCTGCTTGATAGCTCACTTGATAGGAGAAGATCACAATGAGTAATGAGGCAACATTGGGATTACTTGATAGCCTACTTGATTTTTTTAGTTTTGATTTTTCTATTTTTCATTTAAATTTAATTGCATAAATTTAAATAACACAATTTACTTCAAATTTAAATTGCATTAATTTTGAAATCCTAAAAATCACATAAAACTTAATAAAATAAAAACAAATCCTAAAAATAACTATTCCGGCCCTAGAGGAATATTGGAAGTGTGAAAGAGAAGAATTGTTGTTGTGTGAACGAAGAAGGAGTTTAGGGGTATTTATAGATAGGAAATTTAAAAAAAAGGGGGGGGGGAATCGGAAAAATAGTCGTTGAAGGCAAAAAAAAATACTTGATAGCCTACTTGATTTTTTTTTATTTTTGATTTTTATGGTTTTCATTTAAATTTAATTGCTTAAATTTAAATAACACAATTTAATTCAAATTTAAATTGCATTAATTTAAAATTCTACAACATACCAAAAAAAAAACCTAAAGACATAATTTAAAAATACTTAATTTAAAAAAATATTTAATAAATTTCCATTTGTGGTATGTTTTTTTATTATACAACACTATATTTGTGTATGTTGTACTATCTTATAATATAACTGTATGATATGAAAGTCTTTTGTTTTTTTCTGTTTCCATATTTGGTATTATGTAATGTAAATTTTCATTTTCATTTACTTACTTTGTATTTTATTTTATATCACTTAAATATATATTTAAAATTACATACTACTCTTATTATATATGATAAATACGAATGAATAATCGGACCGTGCGGAGCACGGGAATAATACTTGTTGGGGTCCTGGAGGGTTGACTGAACAGGTGTATGGGGGGGGATACACATGTAGGCTATTTTTCGCAAAACAAAACAAACTAACCAAATTTTAGTTGGAAAATGGTTGTAGACTGATACTAAAATGACTTCAGTAATTTTGATATCTGTTGAGCAATGAGCTTTAACTAATATCCACGTAAGGCTTCAGTCTAGAGTTTGTAAAACAGAGTAGAGTTATTGATCTCACTGATTATCAGTTGAATGATCAGCTAGACTAATAACTCTGCAGCGAAATTTAAACTTAATGCGAAAAGTCTTTAGAAAAGGTTTGTCACTTATAATATCCTAAGTTACACTTTTCAGTTAATCCAGTTCAGTTGAAAACAGATTTAGCACACATAAAGGAATAACTGAAAGCAGATAAAGAACACAAGAATTTTTACGTGGTTCGGAAACAACATTCCTACTCCACGGCCAGATGATTAGTCTGACAAACACTCTGGGCTAATGCATATAGGTGCACAGCAAACCTACCAACACACTGGGTTGGATTTCTCGCTCACTCTTAGCAGGCTTAGACACACTCGTGGCATATCAGCGCTTCGCTAAGATCTCTGGAGTTCGAACCCTGGTCTGAACTTCCCCTTGGCTTGCTGGTGCCAAGGAACCAACTCAAACACTCTTTTCGCTCGGTTGAGAAGGGGTGGACTCTTCTAACTAAGACTAGTGAGAACAAGCTCTCAAGTAATCTGTTCTAGGCTTAAGATAAAACAAGAATTGCCTAGGTTTCTAAGAGAGTTTAGGTAATCAGCTAGACTGATTTTACACGTTTGAGTACTCTCTTCTTTGATTCAAAGTTCTATGGCTCGCGAATTTGACAGAGCTTCAGCGTATGTCTTCGAATCGGTGAAGATTGCAGGCATTCCTCAAGCTCTATTTATAGGTGCAGTCTTGAATAGATCCGTTGGAGAGATGGTATTCAGGATTTCTGCTGTTGTGAGAGGATGTCACTTCTTGGGCTGAGGTGGCAATCTTCAGATACTCCATGTAGTAAATATTTGAATTGTCTTGTCCTCGGAGTATGGTGATTCTGCATCTTTACACGTAAAAGGAAGATCTGGTACTTGCAAGGACGATATTCAAATCTTCGGCATTTAATGCTGTTGTACTTAGGCATTTAATGTGGCGTGTCTGATACTCTTTACTTCAGTCTGATGGAGAAACTCGACTGGTACTTGATTTGAACTTTAGTTCGGTGATGACATGTAATACTTGAGTATCTCTGACTGGTGACTGATGATTTTCAGTCAGGGTGCGTCATTCGGTGATCTAGTACAATATGCTTCAGTTGTGCTGCCTTCAGTCTTCAGTTGTTTGATCTTCAATCTAAACTAGTGAGGACTAAAACATTTAAGTCCATAAGAGAAATATAAGAAAGACAAGTGGTATCATCAAAACCCGGACAAGGATATTTCATTCATTTCCCAATAATTTTTCCCTTTTTGATGATGCCAAAACCATACAATCAAACCTATCAAAAGCAAGCAAGATTCTAGCTAAGGTGAATGCCATTACCCCTTAAGTATAACCTATTAATTTGCACAAACTGAGTAAGCAACAGACAAGAGCTAGGCAATACAGAAATCATTTCATCATAATGACAATTGAGGTATGAACAATGAGTAATTGTCAACAAATGAGAAAAGAGAGATCTTGATGTTCCTTGAGCAATTGATAAGATATCAGTTGCTGGAAAAACATGTATTGCTGGAGAATCAGAAGCAGTAATGGAATAAACAAATAGCATAAGTATCAGAAGCAAATATCAAATTTTATTGCACACATTCTACAAATTTGAATTTTTCTAAGGTTCAAATCCTCTATCTAGCAAATTATTTGAATTTTCTTTTTTTCTCAATAAAATTTCCATTTCAGCAGAAGCAAATATCAAAATCAACACAAATAAGTAACAGTGATTCCAGCCTTTCAAATCTTATCAGTGCGAGGTATTTTGGAAGACCTTTCCCCAGCTCTCGTTGCTGATTTTCCTTTCTTCTCTTCTTTCTTCTTCTCTTCCATTTTCTTCCGCTCTTCATTCGTCTCTCATCTCTTCTTCAACTCTTTCCCCTTTTTGGCATCATCAATAAGAGAAGATTGTGTCTTCTAATGACCTTGGGGATTAGTTTCAGTTGTACTTGTTTTTGGTTGACTGCTCTGATGCTGGAGCTTCTTCACTTGCGATTCAAGAATGAGGAATTTAGCTTTGAGATCGATTAGCTCAATTTCTTGAGTTTGCAGTCTCCTTTCACTTGGATGCTCCATTGCATCAGTTGATTGTGTCTCGGTTGTAGGGGCTTCCTCTGTTCTTTGCTCAGTTCTCGCAGTATGAGTTGCTGGTGTAGGTGGATGCACATCCTCCATGGTTTCCTTATTCTGAGGTACTTTGTTGATCAGGCCATGAGCAAGTAGATAATGTTGAATGACCAATACCATATCATGGATGGCATCCCACAAGTTTGTGATGCCGAACTTTGAGAACACATTTGACTCAATGGAGTCCATTTCTGAGTCAGTCAAGAGAACATCGAGTTTTTGAAATTGAGGTCGGGGAGCAGTCTTGACAAAGGTATAGAAGATATATTTAACAATGTCTTGGTATGCATCTGGATGCTCTTCGGCTCTAAGGGCAGGAAGATAGACACTGAGGCTGTGTTGGGCAAGACTTAGGAAGTAGTTCCTAAGATTCGCAGGCTGAGACGATCTCGAAGATGAGGGAGCATTAGGATTGACAAAGGAAACATTTTCTGAAAAAGTTTCAGCGCAATGCTGAAAGAATCCCTTAAGAGAAGGGAATGATTCCTTTATCGGAGAAGCAGGAGATTGAACTAGAGATTACTCTTCGAAGATGAGCTGTTGTACTACTGGGGATTGTGGTGATCGATGAGATGGTTTATCAGTTTGAACTGGAGATTTCTCAGGGCACTGTTTAGGTGAAACTTCACTTGAAGGTGTAAAAGTGACTGGGTCGACTGAAGTGGTGGCAATTGGAGAAATTGGGACTGTTGAACTGCTTAAAGTTTGCCTGAGAGAGAGTCGCGATTTGACAGAGCTTCAGCGTATGTCTTCGAATCGGTGAAGATTGCAGGCATTCCTCAAGCTCTATTTATAGGCAAAGTCTTGAATAGATCCGTTGGAGAGATGGTCTTCAGGATTTCTGCCGTTGTGAGAGGATGTCACTTCTTGGGCTGAGGTGGCAATCTTCAGATACTCCATGTAGTAAATATTTGAATTGTCTTGTCCTCGGAGTATGGTGCTTCTGCATCTTTACACGTAAAAGGAATCTTTGGTACTTGCAAGGACGATCTTCAAATCTTTGGCATTTAATGATGTTGTACTTGAGCATTTAATGCGGCGTGTCTGATACTCTTTACTTCAGTCCGATGGAAAAACTCGACTGGCACTTGATTTGAACTTTAGTTCGGTGATGACATGTAATGCTTGAGTATCTCTGACTGGTGACTGATGATTTTCATTCAGGGTGCGTCCTTCGGTGATCCAGTACAATATGCTTCAGTTGTGCTGCCTTCAGTCTTCAGTCTTCAGTTGTTTGGTCTTCAATCTAAACTAGTGAGGACTAAAACATTTAAGTCCATAAGAGAAATATAAGAAAGAGAAGCTCTCTAATAGTTTTGGTGTCATCAAAACTCGGACAAAGATATTTCATTTATTTTCCAACAATACTAGTGTTTCTAAATTGTTACATTTGTTATTTTTATTCATAAGAGCAAATGTACTCCGTCCCATAATAAGTGGCCACATTTCCTTTTTCGTCTGTCCCACTATAAGTGGCTGCTTTCTAAAAATGACAAAAGTTTACTTTAATTAAGTCAACAATTACTCACTAATTTGGTCAACAATTGTAGGCCACTTTCTAAAAATGCCAAAATTACTCACTAATTTGGTCAACAATTGTAGGCCACTTTCTAAAAATTACTCACTAATTTTGGTGGGTCACACTCAATTAAAACATAACAATCCCCTTCTTAATCTCCGTGCCGAAAAGAATGTGGCCACTTATTATGGGACGGAGGTTCAAGATTTAGTGTTTAGTTTTCAGTGTTTAGGGTTTTAGAAAATATATAACACATTGTATTGAATGAATGTAAATACTTATATTAATATAAGTATACATTTGTGCTAACAAATGTATATTTTATGCTTAATAAACGTAAATATTCCTATTAGGGTTTAGGGTTCAAAGTTTAGAGTTTAGCGTTCAGGGTTTAATGTTTAAAAAATATAATACTTTATATTGAATTAAGTTAAATATTTATATTAACATAAGTATACATGTGTGCGAACAAATGAATATCATATGCTTATTAAAAGTAAATATTCTTATTAGAATTTATGATTTAGTGTTCAGGGTTTAGGGTTTAGCGTTCAGGGTTTAGGATTTAGAAAATAACAATACTTATATATATAATGTACTCCCTCCGTCCACAATTTAAAGCCCCACTTTGGTGTGGGCACGGAGACTAAGAAAGTTGAAAAAAGTGATGTGGATGAAATATAAGGGTAGTTGACTAAAGTGATAAAGATAGTTGACGAAAGTGATAAAGATGTTGTGAGTGGGTCCACTAGTGATAAAGTGTAGTAAATATAGAATATAAAAATGATAAAAGTGTTTTAAGGTGGGTCCATTAGTGGCAAATGGTAGTAAATATAGGAAAAGAAGAAGAGTAAAAATGTACAAAAAGCACAATAGGCCTTTAATTTGTGGACAAAAAATTAAGAGCAAGTAGGGCTTTAAATTATGGACGGAGGGAGTATATTTTATATTTATTAAAAGTAACTATTATTTTAA
Source organism: Salvia miltiorrhiza (assembly GCF_028751815.1). NCBI lineage: Eukaryota > Viridiplantae > Streptophyta > Magnoliopsida > Lamiales > Lamiaceae > Salvia > Salvia miltiorrhiza. The sequence continues at coordinate 29,790,297 of NC_080391.1, forward strand.
TAAAAAGTAATTATGCATATGAAGAAATATAATATTTTAAAATTATTACTTTTTTCACGAAAATTATTATTTTTACTCACGAAAAGTAATTATGCATATGAAGAAAAGTAATTATAGTCGTAAGACAAAATATCCATTAATTTGAATAAAGATAATATTAAAAAAAGCATAAATAAATGGGAAAAATAGAAAAAAAGTTAAAAAGTGTTGAAAATAAAAAAATTAAACAAAAAAAGCATAAAACAAAAAATTGAAAAAATGAAAAAGACAAAAAGCTGAAAAAAGAAAAATAAGCAAAAAAGGAACCAAAAGAAAAAGAAAAAAAACGATAAAGTGAAAAGAGGAACAAAAAAAAAACAAAAGAAAAAACGAAAAGGACAAAAAATTGAAATAAAAATGAAGCAAAAAAAGGAACCAAAAAACCAAGGCAAGGGGATTCGAAACCCTCACCACTTGAAAGAAGACACGCAGTCATTACTAGAAAGCCAAAGAATACTTTTAATTTTATGTACTGAAACCTTTTATATAAATATTCGATTCGGGTTTGGTTAGACCCAACCGCATACCATGCGGTGACCTCACCCAATACCAACTCTTTGATACCCAATACCAACTTTTTGATAATTTATCTAACAAGTAATTTAACTAGAACCAAATTTGAGCATGCGTGCACTTATGCTTCCCATTCTACGACTTGGACCATTTTTATTTTATTTTTTGATAAAACGACTTTGACTTTTGAGTAACACTTGTTTCGTATTCAAGCTGAATCACTGAACATATCGTAAGATAATGTCAATCGGGCGACTTTGAAAAAAAAATAGAATTTATAGTTAGGAGTAATTAATTGTTGGATGAATTAAAACACAATTTTCATCCAAATATCTAATTTTATTTTTTGGCAAGTACAACATCCCTGAACTTTTTCAGCAACGAAACGACGACGAAGTTTTATTGCATAATAGATAAAATAAACATAAAAGATGGTGTTGCAATTATAACATTTGAAATTCATTTCAAAATTACAAATTCAGATCAAGTTTGTGGTATTTTCAATACACTACAAAAAAAAATCGCATTTCTCGACGGAAATTTCCGTCGGCAAAATTAAAAATGCCGTCGTTAATTTTTTTCTCGACGGATTGCCGACGGAAAACGAGAGTCACTAAATTAATCGTGGGGAAATAATTCTCGACGGAAATTCCCGTCGAAAAATTAACGACGGAAATTTCCGTCGAGAAAATATTTATTTACCGTCGTTAGTGCGTGGGAAAATTCTGCCGAATTTCACAGATTTACGACGGATTCTCGACGGAAAATTCCGTCGTTAATTTCTCGACGGAAATTTCCGTCGAGAATTTTTTTTTACCCTAAAAGTGGATTCCGTCGAGAATTTGATAATTTTTCATTTCCGTCGACAATCCGTCGACAATTATTATTATTATTATTATTTTTTTTTGAAAATTTAATATCCTGTAAAAATCAATCTAAAATATTCAAATTCAAATATACTTATAATAAAGATCCAAATTCAAACATACTTAATGTAATAAACATCCAAATTCAATATACCTACAAATTTAAATTAAGTTAACTATCAAGTATCATAAATCCTAACTCCATAGTAACAACATAAATTCAAACAACATAACTGTTGTGGTCACATGGGATTCGCCATGATCCAGCAGCTTTGCAAGCCCGAAATCACCCACAACGGCCTCATAGTGCTCATCTAGCAGCACGTTTGCAGCCTTTACATTCCTGTGGATTATCTTGGGATCACAGTGATCATGGAGATACAGCAGCCCCCTTGTAGCTCCCACTGCAATCTTCTTCCTCGTCGTCCAATCTAGAGTCGGTTCCCCTGTATCAAAAATGATAAACAATTCTTCAACACATCAAGTTTCAAACAACAATCCTACATAGGATCCTTTAAAAATCTCAAAAGTCTGATTTACATGACCAATCCATTACATCATATTAAAGAAGATAATCTGATATCATGAAACAGATTCACTGCAGTTGAAATGGGCCCTATAAAGATCACAGATGATGATTTTCTTCTGTCATGTTATAACTAATAAAGCATCATAAGAGCCCAAATCATACTAAGTATTAGCATTTTACCTAAAAAAGGGCTAAAAATTTATATACCTCTAAGTCTTGCCGCCACACTCCCATTAGACATATAAGGATACACAAGAAGCCTCTCATTTGGGGTGGCGCAGTAGCCTATTATACGAAGCAGATTGCGATGGACTGCTAGACTGATCATCTCCAGCTCAATTCTGAACTGTGATTCCCCTGTAGTTCCCATCAAGTCTTTTAGTCATTTCACTGCCACCACGACACCATCTCCCAGCTTCCCTCGAATACTACTACAACATACTAATCAAGGGCATGAAACCTAAAAATGTAACATATGCAAGAAGTAAAACATACGGTACAGAACTCTCATATGCATGCATAAATCAAGATTTCCACAATATGATTGTGTTGTGTTTATTACAGTAACATAAGTATCGAGTAACATGATGATTAAGTCCATAAATTCTGCAAAATGAGTCATTTACTAGTCACTAATCAGTTGGCTTTAAGAAATAAAGATACAATTAAAGGATCAACTAGTCATAACAACTGTAAGCTCATCATGTACCTGGGATCACGCAAATATTGCAAAGAAATGGGAAACCCCTTACCATTTTTTCTAGAAGACACTCGAGAAATTTGTGCGGAGATTTCGATGTTGCAGTGTTTCTCCATTTCGTAAATTGGGGCTACAACAGAACACCCCAGCAGTTTTAGGAAGCAAGTTCGATGAATACATCAACTGATAACGAAATACTTTAACAAATGAGCATACAATGTTTCCTCTTCCAGATTTTTGCTCTTGGAGACTCCTGAAACACTTGGGACGAGAAAACTCCAAGCTGTACTAAGACAAAAAAAATGCCAAAGAAGTTAAAAGTTGACTTGGAAAAAAAATTCACGTAAACATCAGCAATCAATACACATTTTTCAACAAACCGCCATTAAGGTATTTTTAAGATCAAGAAACTAGGCCACACCATAACAGTGGATGAATACCTTCAACAACGGAAAATCGTAGCTAAGACATGGACTATGCAATAACAGCATCAAATGCATTCTCAGAGAATATCTTGTCTACCTGATATCAAGACTTAAGGAACAACTTAGACAACGTGCTAATTAGTCGAAGATACGGAGAAGCTCTAAAGGGATACAGCAGCTGCATCTCCTAGATCAGCATATATGAACTGAAGTCTCCCCGGCTCCGGATAGAGTCCTTGAAGGATTCTAACGGCTCCCATGTTTCCACGAGAGAGATTGTCCTAAACGACGAGAAAAATCAAGAAAAAAACCATGTGTGACTAGGACATGTGTGACGCCTGCCTCGTGCTCAGAAAACTAAAGATGTAAAGGTCAAGAACAACACAATCTAAACAACTAGTCACATTCAGAAACAGAGTAGTAGCATTTGATTTGCAAGTGAATTAGTTAACAAACCATCTCCTCCAATCAAATCAACACACATTTTCAAGTCTACTTTCAATCATACAAAATGAAAAACCAAATGCAAGCAAATTAGGCAAATTATATATACCTTTGAAGAGCCACTAATACTAGAAGGGCCTTTAACCATGAAGATCAAAAGCGCGGAAACAACAACGGCCAAGAGGATCCTTCTCGTGAAGCTGCTCCGTCGCTTCATCTCTATGTAATCCATCCCTACACTTGAATTGTGATCCTTAAGCAGCATACCTCTGCACCATTGGTTTTCAATAGCCATTTTCAACTTCATCAGAATGAAAAAACCTCATCCCAAAAGCCAAAACAGAATCCATCAAGCATCAAAGAAGCAAGAAACCTGATGTTTTTACCTTAAAATAAAAGCTAGAATTCACAAATAAAATAAAGAAAATGGAACTTGCTCAGCAATGGTGATTGATCACAGCTCCAACTTTCCTAAAGCTAATATATATCGATTTTGGAAGACAACAAAAAAGCATTAATATATGCAGAGGGCAATTAACACAATCATATTACATACAAAAAAGAAACAGCAATCTCCAAATATAGAACTAATTTCATAGATTCAAGAAATATAAACATCATGTTATACAGGTGGAAGGGTAGAAAGCAACTTTCCGAGGAAATAAGAGTGATTACCAAGTGATACGGGTTAGACAGTAAATAATCATCTTCCTGCCCAAACTCACTCTCTTTTCCGCTGCAGAGAAATCCAAAGAGAGGATTAAAAGATAGGTATATAGGATCCCATGTATTCCAGAAAATGAAGCAGATTATGTGTATAAAGTTTCCAACTCCAATTCAGTAACTGCGGATTTTTGACAGTCTGACCACAGTCTAACTTTAATTGATGAGACTAGCGGCTACTTAAGACTAGAATTAGGAAACAAGCAAACAAGCTATTAAGTTCTTCCTTGTTGAAAATTTCTGCCAGAAGCAAACAAGTGAAGAATATTACTGCATTAAATCTCAAAATGCAGCAAACCTCATCCACAAAATATAACAATCAAATTCTGCCACAAAAGCTCACAAGATTACCTGTTGAAGGAAAGGAGAATCAGAATGTGGCGATTCTGGCAGGTGAACGACAACTCGAATTTGGCATAAACTTTGAGGAAAAATGACATAAAGCATCAAAATCCAATTTAGCAGAGAATTCAACAAAATCAGCAAATTAACTTTGAATGCACCTTTCAAATTTGAGAGAGAGAGAGAGAGAGAGGAGATCCGGCAGGGGAGAGAAGCGGCGGCAGACAGCAGCAGGGGACTCCGGCTGACGGCGCGGCGAACGGAGCAGGGGCCGACGTCAATTAAAATAATCAGAGAACTGATTTAGGGCAACTGATTCATAGAAACGGAACGGGGCAACTGATTCAGAGAAACGAAACGGAGCAGCGGAGAACCTGCTCGTGTAGAGCGACTCCGGCGGCGCGGCGGCGAGGAGAGGCAGCTGACGGGGCAGGGGGCGGAGCAGCTAGCGCGGGGTCAATTTAGAACAACTGATTTTGAGGAAGAGGATCTAATATCAGAAAACTTAATTTCTCGACGGATTCTCGACGGCCCTCCGAAATAATAAAAATAATTATTTTTAATTTATATATGTCGACGGATTCTCGACGGGCCCTTAAATTTTTAATTAAATTTAATAATTGTCGACAGATTAACGACGGGCAAATAAAAAATAAAAATAATATTTTAAAAAATTAAAATTTCTCGACGGATTTATGACGGTGCTTAGATTCCGTCGAGAATCCGTCGAGAACGCCGCTATTTTCTCAACGGAGTACCTCCCGTCGTTAATTTCTGCCACTGTTCACACCATTTTTTGTAGTGATAATTAACCCAATATTTTGTTTATTCGTTAGGGAAAAAAAATCAGCAACTTGCATTGGCTCTCAGTGATAAACATATTGTGCATGCTTCATCATGTAATTTTTATAGTAAAAAAAAAAAAAAAAAAAGCATTACTATGTACTCTCTTCGTCCCACGAATTTTAACACGTATTCCTTTTCGGACCGTCCCACGAATCTTGACACATTTTCAAATAAGGTAATAACTATTACATATTCTCTCCTACTTTATCATTTTTATTACCTTCTCTCTTACTTTATCACTTTTATACTTTATTAACTACACACTTAAAACACTAATCTACAACTTCTTAATTCTCGTGCCGAAACCAAACGTGTCAAGATTCGTGGGACGGAGGGAGTATGTACGAAAGTCAAACGATATATATCTTTCTTTCGCTCTCATCGCAAGTAATGGAGATAAGAACTTTGAATAAACGAAGGCAATAAAATATATAATTTCAAAGTGAATTTATGCGGCCTTTGATTAATCTAAATGCTGAATTTCCACGAACAATACTTCAAATCTGACGTTTCGAATTCAAACATTCGCATACTTTTCCTATAAGTAGATTAATGATGGAGTCTCATTTAAACACAAAATCATCGTCATCATTCAATCATGAAGAGTCCTAACATTTCCACACTCTCATTCATTCTTGTTCTTCTTCTCATCTCTTTGTCCTCTCCCGCAGCTTCTGCTGCCTATAAGCACCGAGATTTTCTTGAATGTCTAACCCAACAATTCAAGAACTATTCTTCGATTTCAAGCAACGTTTACACCCCCACAAACACATCATACTCTTCCGTTCTTCGATTTTCCATCCAAAGTTTAAGATTCACCTCAGATTCTACTCCAAAACCGCTCGTAATTTTACAACCAGAGTACGAATCACAAATCCCACCCATCATCTGCTGCGCCAAATCGAGTGGCTTGCAGATCAGAACTCGAAGCGGCGGCCATGACTACGAGGGATTATCTTACGTCGCGCAAGTCCCGTTCGTCATCCTTGATTTGATCAATCTCAGTGAAATCAAAGTTGATGCCGCGGAGAAAACCGCATGGGTCGGATCCGGTTCGACAACAGGTTCTGTGTATTACAGAGTCGCAGAGAAAAGCCCGGTTTTAGGGTTTCCGGCCGGTGTTTGCACGACAATTGGTATAGGTGGGCATTTCAGCGGAGGCGGCTACGGAACGTTGATGCGAAAATATGGCCTGGCTGCAGACCAGGTGATCGATGCAAGAATAGTCGACGTTAACGGCAGAATTCTCGACAGAGAATCAATGGGCGAAGAGCTGTTCTGGGCGATCAGAGGCGGCGGAGGCGCCAGCTTCGGCGTGATCCTTGCATGGAAGGTGCAATTGGTGGATGTTCCAGAAAAAGTCACTGTTTTCAGCATTGGCCGAACTCTGGAGCAAAATGCTACTCAATTAGTTGAGAAATGGCAATCCATCGCCCCCAAATTCGACCACGATTTGTTCGTGAGAGTCATCCTAGTCCCGGAAAATCTGAGTCCCGCCCAACAAGGAAGGAACAAGACGATTCGTGCTATATTCAATTCACTTTTCCTCGGCGGGATCGACAGATTGCTGCCGTTGATGCAAGAGAGCTTTCCTGAGTTAGGGTTAGTGAGAGAAGACTGCACCGAGATGAGCTGGATTCAATCCATCTTAAACTTCGCCGGCTTCCCCATAGATTCACCTGAAATGCTGTTGAACAGAACTCAACCCGCAGTGAGATACTTCAAAGCCAAATCCGATTATGTGCAGAAACCGATTCCTGCATCCGGGCTTCAAGGCGTGTGGAGGCTGATGTATGAGCCGGAAGCCGACCAGTCCGTGCTCATCTTCAGCCCTTACGGTGGAAGAATGGACGAAATCCCTGCTTCCGCCACTCCATTTCCTCACAGGGCAGGAAACCTATACAAAATCCAGCATTTGGTGTTTTGGGATGAAAGCGAGAATCAAGATTCCGACAGCTACATAAGTTGGATGAGAAGGCTCTACAGGTACTTGGCTCCTTATGTGTCGAGCTCGCCCAGAGCTGCATACCTCAATTACAGAGATCTCGACATTGGAGTCAATAACCCTTATGGGAAAACAAGTTATGCACGAGCGAGCATTTGGGGCAAGAAATATTTCAAGAATAACTTTGATCGCCTTGTTCGTGTGAAAACTATGGTTGACCCACACAATTTCTTCAAGAATGAACAAAGCATTCCGCCATTGCGCTGAAAATCAAGACAAATGCTTGAGGATTGATTGTTATATTTCTTTGCTTTAATTATGTATTGATAACCGTTTGATGTTAGTATTTTGTAAGAATGAAGATTTGTAAGGTTCCTGTAATGTTGTAGTGATATTATTGATTCGTAAGAGTAATATCTGTTTGAATGCGGTAGCATATATGTTCTTCCTTCTTGAAACTAGATTAAAAAAAAAGTCAATCTAGTAATTAAAAGATGGGTAATTGGTGTATAAATACACGAACTTTACTTATTTTTTCGTATTTAACATAAACTTTTAATCCTAGTTATAAATACATTAACTTAGAGCATCCACATTGAGCTTACTTGATAGTCTACTTGATAGTTTACTTGATAGTAGGGGACCACATTGAGTAAAGGAGGAGCTTACTTGATAGCCTACTTGATAGCTCACTTGATATGAGGGGACTACAATGAGTAATGAGGTCACATTGAGATTACTTGATAGCCTACTTGATTTTTTTAGTTTTGATTTTTCTATTTTTCATTTAAATTTAATTGCATAAATTTAAGTAGCACAATTTACTTCAAATTTAAATTGCATTAATTTTGAAATCCTAAAAATCACATAAAACTTAATAAAATAAAAACAAATCCTAAAAACAAATCACTAAGTTTTGAAGCTCATGTTAAATATCAAAAAGTAAGTAAAATTCATGTATTTATAACTAAGATTTAAAGTTGATATCAAATAGCAAAAAATGAGTAAAGTTCATGTATGTGTATACCAATTACCCCTAAAGTGTGTTATGTTTAGTTGTTAATTTATTATGAGTAAAGTTCATGTATGTATGCACCAACTACACTTATGATGTGTTCTTTTTTGTTATAAATTTATGATGAGAGTAGGAGAGATAAAAAAAATCACTGTTTAATTCTCTTCATTATTTTCCCTCACTTCCTACAAAATAGAATTTGACCATTACTTATTTTCACTCCAATAAGGAATAATATTATCACATTAAAAAATAGAAGGATAATATTATTCATCTTTTTTATGAAAAGAATGAATAATGAGTAAGAGTGGAATTCCATTTTATAGAAAATGAGGAAAGAAATGAGGAATTTAAAGAGTGCATTTTTTTTATTCCTCATTTTCTCGTAATAAATTTATAATCGCCCGTTTTCTGTATGTATACACCAACTAACCTTTTTCTCAAAGAAAACACAAAAGATAAACTTTTCCTGATCATATAAAGCCAAATCGCACGTACTTTTCTGTAATCTACTATGGCGTTGTGTTTTCCTTTTTATTTTATTTTTTTCGACCAAGAATTCTACCAGGGTTAACGAAACTGTCGAACGGAGAAGGATAGGAAAGGGATTACATGTTTTTTGGGGCTAGTTTCGTCTTTGGATCTACTGTAGGGCCAGCTGTATATTGCTACTTAATTTGAACAAAACTTTGCTTCATGAATGGTTGTGCTAGTAAAATAGACCAGACTATTTTATACTCGCATGCATTTGTCGCGTTTATTGTACTTATATATACTATACATTACGTACGTTAAGTCATTTATATATTAATTTAATTTTAGTTTACTTTTTGTGTCATTAATCTTTTTTTTTTTTTTTGATCGGGCAAAGTCATGTTAGATGTTAGTAATGATATAATGACTAAACTGCTGAGAACATGGAATATATAATAATGAAATAAAAGGAGACAAGGCATAATAATAAATTTGTCACGTTGGAACACACACAAAATATATTGCAATTTGCAGAGTCTTGGCGCAAATCCATGTAGTAATAATTTCCTGTTATGCATTAATTTGACTTTGAACAACTATTGCACTTAATTACTTTCATTAATAATGACAGCTCAATAATGTGATTTTATACTCTATTGAATTAATTATCTACAACCTCGATAACAAGTACATTAAAATATGACATAAACTAATTAAACTGTTTATTCATTCATCTCTTTCCATCCCAAAGATCATCTCTCAGCTATATATGAAGAAGATAAGTATTTTCACCAACACTTAAATTCTTCTTGTGATCGTTTCATGCTCACAAGCATCGATGGTTCTAGTTTTCTCGAATGGCTCTCCCAAGAATTCAACAACTACTCCTCCATTTCCAACGTCTACACCCCAATCAACTCTTATTCCGTCCATAATCTGAGATTCGTGTCAGATTCAGTTCCTAAACCACAATTAATCATCCATTGCATTTAACTTCATTCACTAGAGGGAAAAAAATATATGCATGGAACGTAAATCCTCAATATTAATAAACTTATTTTCTATCTTCTTTTATGCATTACTGTTTGACTTGAGCAACTCTACATATCTGGTTGACAATGCGATTTGCTTCATCGAATTTGATTTTATATCTATAAATTTTAGGGGTAAATACATTATCTTTCCCCATTTTCTGGAATTGCACATCACCTTTAAAATCCGCCACATAATACATAACCTTTCTTTTTCTTCTGAAATTGCACATGGTCAACCAACTACCAACCGGAAAGCTGCCGTGGATGCCGGAAACGCTACATATACACGCCGAAAAAAAAATTAATTGATGTGGCAGCCATGTAGGAAATTATAATTTTTTTTATATTAAATTCGAATTTCCAGAATATAGAATTAAGGTATTAATTTCTCAAATCTCCAATTTTCCCCTAAATTCCCTAATTTTACAATTTCCCCCATTTTACAATTGCCCTAGCGTTCAGACTTGAATTTCGATCTGCTCCACAATTGCCCTAGCGTCCAGCGATCTGCTCCACATTGCCCTAGCTCCTACGATTACACCAACACCAAGAGAGGCTCTAGCTCCGGCGATTACACTTGCTTTAGCGACCAACACGAACTGGTGGAGAAGGCTCTGGCGCACGCGACGAACCGGCAACCAAGGCTCAGGCTCACGGGACGAACCAGGCAGGGAGACGAACGTGTCGACGTTGGATTGCGATCTTTCCCCTAACATCAGCTGCTAATTTGGATAAATTCCACAAACTCAATTAAAGCGAACAAACCGGCAATTTGAATTGTTCATTATGCATTTGGCGTTGGTTACTTTCTTTATCCAGGGCCTACTGTGCTGAAAACTTGTTGATATAATCATTTTTTAGCTGGTTTAAATGCATTTATCGTTGTCGTGTTGTTGATTATGGTAGAACTGCAGGGCTGATGGGAAATTGTTGTTTTCGTGGGATCTAGTGATGGAAGGTTGCGATCAGTGATGTCAGGAGGCCAACCATCGGGTTCGGCGCAAGCCGATAAAGATCTGTACGTTCGACAATTTGTTGGGAATGGGAAAATTGTAAAACTAGGGGATTTATGGGAAAATGGAGATTTGAGAAATTAATGCCTTAATTCTATATTCTAGAAATTCGAATTTAATAGGAAAAAAAATTATTATTTCCTACGTGGTTGCCACATCAATTAAATTTTTTTTCGGCGTGTATATGTGGCGTTTCCGGCATCCACGTCATTTTTCCGGTTGGTGGTTGGCTGACCATATGCAATTCCAGAAGAAAAAGAAAGGTTTTAAAGGTAATGTGCAATTCCAGAAAATGAGGAAATGTAATGTATTTAGGGGCAATTACCCCTAAATTTTATTCCATCAAAGTATGATACTATTTAATAATAGAAAATGATACTATTTTTTCCTTAGAAAATAACACTATTAATTTGCAATAATAAATGATACTCCCCGGGATCAAGAATTAAGAAGAATATGTAAATTAGTTAAAAGTAGTAGGGTCTACACCTTTTTAAGGGTTAAAATTTTCCAATTATAGAAATAAAGCCACTTATAGTGGAACGATTGAAAATGAAATACAAGCACTTTTAGTGGGACAGAGAGAGTACTATATTTATATTTAAAAGACACTTTTAATGTATGTAAATGACACTATTTATTTTAATATGACACTTTTAATACAAATAATAGTTAAAGAATCGAAAATTGAAATAGACAGCAACATAGTTTTAATTCGAATTCTAATTCCGTAATTATCATGTGTTGAAATCATATTCCCTTATTGGGGTTTACTGAAGAAATAATTTGTCGTGTCAAGCTGAACTACCTGTGGATTTTCACTGTTGCAGCGGCTCTACGTCTTTGATGCAGCCGTCCTCGGCTGTCTACGTACGTCAACAAAAATTATCATAATTCCATGAATAAGTATATTTTTTAGAATAAAAAATAAGCAAATAGACGCACTTTCGATATGAAATTTGCGTGAAATTATGTTAAAGGAAGTTGTTTCTCATTAAAGTGAAAATTAAATAACTTTTATGATATTATTATTTTTATTTAAGTATTATTTGAGTGGATTTTAAAAATGGCCACTTTGAAATAATAAACTTAAAAATTGTCCACTAAAATAAAAACATAAAAAAATGACCACTGTTACCAAAATACCCTTCCACATTAAAAATTTAAAAAATGGCCACTTTACATCACCTCTTTAAAAAATCCCAAAATTTACAACCAGTGTGAATTCACAACCAAAAATTTTTGGTTGTGAATTCACACTGGTTGTGAATTGAGAATTCACAATCAGTCGAATTCTCAACCAGAATTTTTTGTTTCACAACTAGTCGAATTCACAGCCAAAATTTAATTCACAACCAGTCGAATTCACAACCAAAAATTAATTCACAATTAGAATTTTTTGGTTGTGAATTCACAACAAACGAATTCACAACCAAAATTTAATTCACAACCAGATTTATGTTGGTTGTGAATTCACAATCAGTCGAATTCACAACTAGAATTTATTTTGGTTGTGAATTCAAGTAGTTGTGAATTTGAGTTTTTAAAGTTTGAATTCACAACTAAAACTAGAATTTATTTTGATTGTGAATTCGAGTTTTAGTTTTGAATTAATAGATCTGGTTGTGAATTCAAGAATATTAAATTGTGAATTCATAGATTTGGTCGTGAATTCAAAAACATTAAGCTGTGAATTCATAAATTTGGTTGTGAATTTAAGAACATTAAAAAAATAATTATACAGCTCAATCAAACTGTGTACAACACCAAAATACAACAACTCAATCTACCATCAAAATACATCAATTCCTCTAAATCAACAATCAAAATACAACAAAATATTATCTGAATCAATTCAATCTACAATCAAAATACAACAATTCCTTCGAATCAACAATCTCAGCATTCAATCTCCGAATCAGCAATCTCAACAGATCTTAGAATGAAAATCATTCACATACGTCTCAGATCTAAAGTTTTTTTCAGGGAATTAAGACAAAAATCCCCAAAATTATTCAGATATGGAACTAGGGTTTTTTTTTGCCTGGGAAAACGCGTCGCCTCTGAGCGGCGCCGCTGCACTGCGCCTTTCCACGCGCTCGCCGATCCTCCGCTCGCTGCTGCACTGCGCCTTTCGAGCTCGAACTCGTCGTCTCCGCCGGCCAGGCACTCGGCGATGGTCCCCCTGCAGCTGGATCTCATTGCCGGTATCATTCATCCCGCGGCGGAGGGATCGTCGTCCCCCAACAGATCTGCAGAAGAGGCAACAGATCCCAACCTGCCTCCTCCACCACCAAAACCTCCACCAGCTCCAAAACCTCCACCAACACAGAGAGAAACTAGAAAATTATAAAGAATCTGTCGAGGGAGAGAGAAATCGAGAGAGATCTGTCGAATTGAGAGAGAGATCGAGAGAGATCTGTCTGAATCTGGATGGCCGGCGGATCTGGCTTCTCTTCGCCAGAGAGAGATAAGGGTAGGGGTAAGGGCGACTGGATTTGGGGGAGCTAGGGCTCAGGCGCCGGAGCTCGAGCAGAGATGGAGAGTTGTTGAGGGCGGCGGCTGTAGCCGGAGTTGTGGTCGCCGGAGGAGATGAGAAAGAGGTGCTGTGCGTCGCGATGGTGGTGGTTGTGCGGTGCTGCCGGAGATTGAGTGGCCGCGCGGCGCTGCGGACGGGCGGCGGACGGGTGGCGAGAGGGAGAGCCGAAGGGAGAGAGAGAGAGAGAGAGAGAGGATTGAAGGTGTGGTGTGAATTGTGACCGGCTATTTTTTACAATTTTTAAGTGGGGGGTAATTTTGTACTTTTACACAAAAACTGACCATATTTTAATGTTTTTATTTCATAGGCTAGATTTTAAGTTTACAATATGAAAGTGGATACTTTTATATATTAACTCATATTATTTTCACATAAATTCTCTGATTTTCATCGTCATTGTTTTTTTCAGAAAAGTGAATCAGGATTTGGAAACAAAATCAATTTTGTTAATTCGAATTCCTCTTTAATTAGAGTTTAACTAGTCATGACTCATGCACCCTTGAATTTTGTGAGTCTAAATAGAATGGAACAATAACAACTAAACGTAGCTACTTGGAGCATCCTTTAGGCTGTATAATAAGAAATTTTGTCCATCTTAAAAATAAAATCTGGGGAAAAAAAAGTCCGTTTGTAAACCGTGCATTTTGGGAAATTATAAACGTAGCTACTTGGAGCATCCTTTTGGTTGGATAATCAAAATTTAATTATGTTCATCTGTAAACCGTGCATTTTGAAAAAAAAAAAACTAAATTTATGGGGGAAAAAAGTCCATCTTTAGACCGCGCATTTTAGGAAATTAATAAAAATTAAAAAAATCTGGAGAAAAAGTTCATCTGTAAACCCTGCATTTTGGGGAATGAGATTCAGTGTACCACACTTTATGTCCCACTTTGTGTTCCACTTTCAATTTTATTTATTTTCTTATATATTTTTTCTTCAATTTCAACTTTATATGTTTTAGTTTAATTTTGTGATTATTAACTAGGGTTTATTCCATCCATCTAGGGTATATAATTATTTTTTATCATTTAATTTTACTTTTATTAGTTAATAATAGGTTGATAAATTCAAAGTCATGGTATATACTTTTTAAAAAATTTAATTTTTTAAAATAAAAATTAAATATAATTCATAGTATCATAACAAATTTTATTTTTACAAAAAATATTTTTAAAATAATAGATATAAGAATGAGACACAGTGGCACACATAAAATTGTGGGACACTGGATCTCCCCTCGCATTTTGGGGGGAAAAAGAAAAATTCTAGAAAAAGAAAAATTCATTGTAAGCCATGCATTTTGGGAAATTAAAAAATAAAAAAATAAAAAATTCGATTTCCACACACTTATCCAACTATGCTAGCATTTTAGCTGGTATATATATGTATCATTTTAGTTGGTATATGTGGAGTATCATTTAAGTAAGTGTTAATTTGCAGCACATCGTGAACCCGGATCCGGGTCAGATCCGGATCAGATAGCCTCCAAGATCCGAGCGCATGGTAAGCTCTTACAGGAGTGCGCCTCATCTCTCTTTCTCTCTCACAAGTAATGGAGATAAGAACTTTGAGAAGGCAAGAGAATACATAATTTTCATAGAGAATTTATGTGGCTTTTGATTAATCTAAATGCTGAATTTCGACGAACAATATCTGACGTCTCGAATTCAAACATTCGCATACTTTTCCTATAAGTAGATTACGGTGGAGACTTTTAAACACAATTAAAATCATCATCATCACTGAATCATGAAGATTCCTAACATTTCTACACTCTCATTCATTCTTCTTCTTCTTTTCATCTCTTTGTCCTCACGCGCCGCTTCTGCCGCCGATAAGCACCGAGATTTTCTTGAATGTCTAACCCAACAATTCAAGAACTATTCTTCGATTTCAAGCAACGTTTACACCCCTACAAATTCATCATACTCTTCCGTTCTTCGATTTTCCATCCAGAATCTGAGATTCGCGTCAGATTCAGTTCCTAAACCACAAGTGATCATCACCCCAGAACACGAATCCCAAATCCCACCTATCATATATTGCGCCAAAGAGAATGGCCTGCAGATCAGAACTCGAAGTGGTGGCCATGACTACGAGGGACTATCTTATGTATCCCAAGTCCTGTTCGTGATCATTGATTTGATCAAATTTAGTGAAATAAGTGTTGATATTGGTGAAAAGACAGCATGGGTTGAATCCGGTGCAACTATTGGCTCTTTATATTACAGGATAGCCGAGAAAAGTGGTATTCTTGGGTTTCCTGCTGGTGTTTGTCCAACAATTGGTGTCGGCGGTCACTTTAGCGGAGGAGGCTACGGCACGTTGATGAGAAAATATGGCTTAGCTGCAGATCAAGTCATCGACGCAAAAATAATCGATGTCAATGGCAGAATTCTTGATAGAAGATCAATGGGTGAAGATCTGTTCTGGGCAATCAGAGGCGGTGGAGGTGCCAGCTTCGGCGTGATCGTTGCTTGGAAGGTATAATTACTTGAATGCTACAACATATCAAATGCTCGTTTCCAACTTTTTCCCGTTTTATTGTTTTTCTTCAATTTCAATTACTTGTATTTATGATCTCCTTAATTAATTCGATAATTATGTGATGTTCCGACAGGTACAACTAGTGGATGTTCCAAAAAGAGTTACCGTTTTCAGAATCGGCAGGACTTTGGAGCAAAACGCAACTCAACTCTTTCACCGCTGGCAATACATAGCCTCTGAACTCGACAAGGATTTGCTGATCGGTATCACGGTATCCAAGGTGAGCTCCACTCAAACAAGAAAGAATCAGACAATCAACGTTTCTTTCTACTCTCTGTTCCTGGGCGGAATCGACAGGCTGCTGCCGATGATGCGAGAAAGTTTCCCTGAGTTGGGCCTGGTAAGAGAAGACTGCATCGAAACGAGCTGGATCCAATCAGTTTTGTTTCATTTTGGTTTTCCAATTGAATCTCCAAAGGAGGTGCTGCTGAATAGAACTCAGCGCAGCGTAACATACTTGAAAGGAAAATCAAATTACGTTCAGAAACCCATTCCCGTACATGGACTGCAAGGCATATGGAGGCAGTTTTACGAGGCGGAAGCTGCAGCCGCGCAGCTCATCATTGCCCCATATGGTGGAAGAATGGCTGAGATCTCCGAATCCGCCATTCCGTTTCCCCATAGAGCTGGCAACTTGTACAAAATCCAACATCTAGTATTTTGGGCAGAGGAGGATGCCGAACGTTCTCACAGGTACATAAGTTGGAGTCGGAGGCTCTACAAATACTTGACTCCTTTTGTTTCCACCTGTCCGAGGGCTGCGTACCTCAATTACAGAGATCTCGACCTCGGAGTTAATAACATTGTAGGAAACACGAGCTACGCGCAAGCCAGTATTTGGGGGAAGAAATATTTCAACAACAATTTTGATCGACTGGTTCGGGTGAAAACCATTGTTGATCCAGATAATTTCTTCAGGAACGAACAGAGCATTCCGCCATTGCATTCAACGTGATTCACGCAAATCCTCAATAATAAACTTATTTTCTATTTTTTTTATGCATTGCTGTTTGACTTAAGCAACTCTACAGATCTGGTTGACAATTCGATTTGCTTCATCGAATTTATCTAAAATGGATGACATGTACATTGATGTAAGAATGAACTTGATTAAGTTTGTATAATTGTTAATATCCTTATATAGGAGAGTCCATCCTGCATATAATGTGGAGTAATACATGAGGATCGTTGTGAACTTGTGATGCTGCCAAGTGTAAAGGTGTTTTGAGTGTATTTTTGTTTTTATTTTAATGTTCTAAATTTATTTACCACAGTCAACTTAACAATTATGGAAGGACACGATTTTCGAGAACTGCCTTCTTTCCTTTTTATTGCTTTTTTTTCAGATTTTATTAATAATTTAATTTTTAATTTTTTAATTTACTTTTACAATATATTTTGAAATTATATATTTATACTATTTTGAGTTTATGTTTAAAACAATTTTATTTATTAGGAAATGTTGTAATTTTTTTAACTATGCATAATTAAGCACATGTAAATATAGTTGTGTAATAATAATATAAATATTAAATGTGTTTATAAACATTCAGATAAAATATTACTACTTTTTTTGGATATTTGAGGCTGTTAAATATTACAACCGTGGAGTCTCAAAATGGTTGTCATTCAAATTTTTTGGAGGGACTTTTTTGGTGTAGGCAGATAAGTTAAAAATTACTACTCCCTCCGTCGCACTCCAATAGGCTCGTTTTTCTTTTTGGGACATCCACTCTAATAGGCCCAGTCTAAAATTAGAAATAATTAGGGACTTCTTAATTTTTATTTTATTTTTATTTTATTTTAAATCTTTAAAAATAAAAAGTTAAAAAGTAATTATTGTCGTAATAAAAAGTAATTATTGTTATAATGAAATGTAATGTTTCTAAATTATTACAAATTTTTTATTTCAATTTTTTTTTCATAAAGCTTTTGTAATCTTCTACGCGCATATAATTCACGAATATGCATAATAGGACTAAATAAAGTCAGAAAGGGCGGAAAGGCCATGTTTTTTAATATTTAATCATTTTTCCAAAGAATACATTTAATGTGGCGATGGTTTTTAATATTTAATCATTTTCCCAAAGAATGCATTTAATGCTTCAACAAGATCATTTACTAGAGGTTAGTGGGCCAAAAATAAAATATAATTAATATAAAACCTTTAATCTTAATCCCACTTGACTTAATTAATACTCCATCCGTCCCAATTTTTAGTATCCATTTGTGAGTGACACGAGTTTTAATAAAATGATTGGATTTCTTATGAGTGGAATAAGGATCCTGTCTTTTATTTAAGTGTTAAAATAATTAAAGTAGAATAAGAGTCTCACCTACTTTTACTAAAAATAAAAATATATACCAAAATGTGGGACAGTCTAAAATAGAAATATGAATACTAAAAGCGGGACAGAGGAAGTATATTAATAATTCTTTCACTAAGATATTGACAATTTTTTTGTTCATAATTTTCCCTTTCGCAAAATAAATTCCTTTCAAATATCTCTAACAGTCCATCCATCATCTTTTTAGGTTCTTTAAGATATGTACCAAAAATCCTTCATTTTTGGATTCATTCCATTTGATTTTATCGACATCATCTCAACTTTTTGTAGGGATGGCAATTAGAACTAGCTTATCGAGTATACCCAATTCAATTCGACCCGATCAATCAATACTCGGTCAGATATAGAATATCGAATTGGGATCGAATATTAGGGATGCATGTGAGAAAGTCGGGTATCGAGTATACTCGATCACGTATTGGGTATATCTGATATTCCTAAAATTATATAATTAATATATAAAAAAAAATAGAACCTTAAATCTAATAAAAAAATATAAAAAAAATTAAGAGAAATCCCCAACTATCTCGTCTCTCTCTCTCTCTCTGACTCTCTTTCATTGTGCAAGCCATCAGCTCAGCTCCGACCTTGAGCTAACACACGAAGTCGCAGCACCTTCGAGCTTTGGCGCTCATCCCCGTTGCTTCCTGTCTCGGACTCCGACACTCCACGATTCCTGATTTGGCGTGTGTTATCTGACATATTATAGCTTGTCTGTATGTTACTGCTTTTAGTCTCTTTTTTGCAGAAAAATGAGTTCTTTTAATTATATATTGGGTAAATACAAGTCTTCGACCCATGTACCCGGTCCGATTTACTAATCGGGTGCTGTGATTGCGCCAATTTTAGGTTTCATTACACTTGATTAATTCGAGTACGGTACACAAGTCCAATCCAATTTAAAATCCTAAGGGTGCCTCCAACAGCACAAAAAAGCTAGTTTAAAGTTTGGGAACCACCATTGGGGAGAGTAAAAACTGGTTTCCAAGAAATTGGCGAGAAATTGGTTTCGAACACGCAACCAACTTCACATCTGACG
Organism: Salvia miltiorrhiza; assembly: GCF_028751815.1. Lineage (NCBI taxonomy): Eukaryota > Viridiplantae > Streptophyta > Magnoliopsida > Lamiales > Lamiaceae > Salvia > Salvia miltiorrhiza. The sequence goes on from NC_080391.1 coordinate 29,809,678, forward strand.
CCATGGACCTACCTCCAATTTGTGTTTTTCTCTTGCTTTTGGTTGAAATTGGGCTCTCTTTCTTGTTTTTCTTTTCCTTTTTTTTTTTTTTATTATAGCGGGGTCTCAAAAATTTAAGAACTAGTTTATTATTGGGAAATGATAGATGGATGAATTTCTAAAATTGACATGGCACTTTGAAAACTGGATTTGTAGTTTATTATTCCATCCGTCCCACGAATCTTGACACGTTTGGTTTCGGTACGGAAACTAAGGAAATGTAGATTAGTGTTTTAAGTGTGTAGTTAATAAAGTATAAAAGTGATAAAGTGGGAGAGAGAATGTAATAATTATTACCTTATTTGAAAATGTGTCAAAATTCGTGGGACGGTCCAAAAAAGAAAACGTGTCAAGATTCGTGGGACGGAGAGAGTAATTGTTAGAGTCACACAAAGTTCTTGGGTCGAAAACCATCAAAATATGTTCATTATATTTCATAGAAAATTTAAATGAGAGAGAGAGAGAGCTGACTTTAATATTGTGAACTCCTTACAAAGTAAACCTTGTTTATTTTTTTTTTGAGGTAAAGTAAACCTTGTTTATTTAAATGCTCTACAAAATTCATGTAGGATATGGTGGGAAACTACGCGCGCATTGTATGATTAAGAGTTATTGCGTTGGGCATTAGAAGGTCAAAAACGTAACTCTAAAAATAATACTCCCTCCGTCCACGAAATGAGTACCCATTTGTGGACGACACGGGTTTTAAGAAATATATGGAGTGTAGTGTGAATAGTTTAAGGGTCCCACTTTTTGAGTGTATTAATTAAAGAGATGCGTGGGGTACACTTGCCAAAAAGGGAAATGGGTACTCATTTCGTGGACGGACGAAAAAGGAAATATGAGTACTCATTTCGTGGACGGAGGGAGTATATTTATATTGTATATGTAACAAAATTTGGAAAATTATATAAAAAGAATAGATTGCGTGTGGAATTACCCAAAAATATATTTTCTTTTCTATTTAGTTTTCTACCCAACACATGCATGATCTAGAACAAAGCACAATTCTTGAGCTTTGATGAACGAGACTCCACAAACTAGATCATCTTTGAATCATGAAATATCCAAGCAATATTTTTACAACTACTTTTATTCTTCTTGCCATCATTTCGTGCTCACGAGCATCATCGTCTACAGACAAATTTCTTGTATGTCTGACCAAAGAATTCAACAACTACTCTTCCATATCCAACATCATTTACACCCCAATCAACTCTTCTTATTCATCTATCTTGCAATTCTCCATCCAAAATCTGAGGTTCGCGTCAGATTCAAAACCTCAAGTGATCACAAATTGTACGAATCCCAAATCCCACCGTTTTAATGTACGAATTTTATCCAACAGGGTTACGAATTCATCCAACATAGTTACGAATTGTGAAAAATAAATTTTTGCTACCTTTGGGATTCGAACCCAGGACCACGAATTCATCCAAAAGGGTTACGAATCAACCATAGATCTTGATGATCTAAGGGCTGAAAATCATTTATATTTTATACACTTAAGAGTGTTTTTATTCTAACCCTCCCCTATATATATATATATATATATATATATATATATATATATATAGGGTCGCATTCAATGGAGACCATTTCTTATATAGAGAATGAAGACCAAATCAAGGCCATTTATCTCAATCCAATCAATGATCCAGATTATTTCATGATTTGATTTTTTATGTAATTAAATAATGGTTAATTACATTTATTTAATCCAGAAAGGGCAAAAACGTCCACTCAAATCTACTGAAATATGGGATCCCATTGAACAAATCCCGAAAATTCATCTTTTTCCATTCTGGGACCTAATCCGTCAATGAACATAATAGATGAACATTAGTATGTTCATTATTTTCCTACGAACATTTCGACGAACATCAGTATGTTCATTGGTTTTTCTACGAACATATCGACGAATATCAGTATGTTCATTGGTTTTTCTACGAACATATCGACGAACATCAGTATGTTCATTGGTTTTCTACGAACATATTAACGAACATCAGAATGTTCATTGATATTTTCTACGAACACTTCATTGACGATATGCAGATCTGCAAATCCGGCGACGGTGCGGCACGGCGGTCGCCACCACGAGCATTCTACCATTGTCGTCTTCATCGGCTTCACCCTGACGACGCCGGGGCAGCACAGCCTCGAGAATCCTCCGCCTGCGACGCCGACGGAGCAGCAGAAGGAGGAGGAGATGGAGGCGATAGGGGAGGAAGGCGGTGGAAGGGAGAATGGAGGGGATGGCAGCGGAGCAGAAGCGGCGGAGCAGCAGAGATGGGGAGGCGGCAGAGCAACAGGGGATTGGGGGAGGCGGCGGGAGAGGGGGGAGAGTGATTGAGAGAGAGAGATAGAGAGAGAGCGTGAATGAGAGAGAGTGAGTGAGATTAGGGTTAAATAGAAAATGACATGCTTAACCTTTTGATTATAAAATAAATTAAAATTAATAAATTTAATCAATTAAATTACCACCATTAGATTAAGTTAGATCAAGGAACCAGATTTGGTCTTCATTCTCTATATAGGGGAGTGGTCTCCATTGAACTCTCCCCTATATATATATATATAGGGGGCCGCTCCAATGAGACCCCTTAATTTTAGTGAGATCTAGGGCACGATCTGGTGCGTTTATTTTATCAATCCTATGGCTGATATTGTATCTGGAGGGTGATTTTTTTTCGCAGGGTTCGAATCCTGGAGGGAGCAGAATATTTTAAATTTTGTTATTCATCAGTATATACTACATTGTTCATCAGTATATACGGCCCTATTCATCAATATATATGTCTTATTCATTACGAATTTTTTAAATTTTATTTTTCATCAGTATATACATCTTGTTCATTAGATATACGTTTTGTTCATTAGTATTATATGTCTTATTCATTGTACTCACGTTACACGAAAAATAGGGGGTCTCACTGGAGCGCGCCCCTATATATATATATATATAGGGTGTGGTTCTAGAGAAAACTACATTATTTGTGAGAACGGGAGAACCATCAAATCTAATGCATTCACTGTAAAAATTAATGCATCCGCTGTTAAAATTAATGCACTCAAAAAAATAAAAAAAATGCTCCCTTCAGGATTCGAACCCAGGATCTGCATTCATCCAACAAGATGATGCATCTACCGTAGATCTTGATGATCGAATGGCTGAAAATGGTTCTCCGGTCTTCTTTTATTTATGGTTCTTTCCTGAACCTCTCCCTATATATATATATATATATATATATATATATATATATATATAGGGAGAGGTTCAAATAAGAACCACTAAATAAAATTAGAACAGAGAACCATTTTAAACCATTCGATCATCAAGATCTACGGTGGATGCATCATCTTGGTGGATGAATGCAGATCCTGGGTTCGAATCCTAAAGGGAGCAAAAAATTTATTATTTTCGGATGCATTAAATTTAATAGCGAATGCATTAATTTATATAGTAGATGCATTGATTTTAATGGTTCTTATGTTCTCACCATAAGTGTGGTTCTCACTATAACCGCACCCTATATATATATATATATATATATATATATATATATATATATATATAGGGGTGGACTACCGTGAGAGCACATCTTAAAATAAGAAATAAGAGCAATTTTTAATGTATGAATTTTATGTAGAATATGTATGAATTCGCTGTATAAAAGTATGAATTGTGAAAAATAAATTTTTGCTACCTTTGGGATTCGAACTCAGGACAATAAATCCATCCAACAGGATTACGAATCAACCGTAGATCTTGATGATCTAAGGGCTGAAAATGATTCTTATTTTATATCTTAAGAAATGCTCTTATTTTAGCCCTTCCCTATATATATATATATAGGGTGTGGTTCTAGAGAGAACTACATTATTTGTGAGAACGGGAGAACCATCAAATCTGATGCATCCACTGTAAAAATTAATGCATTCGCTGTTAAAATTAATGCACTAAAAAAATTAAAAAAAATGCTCCCTTCATGATTCGAACCCAGGATCTGCATTCATCCAACAAGATGATACATCCACCGTAGATCTTGATGATCGAATGGCTGAAAATGGTTCTCCGGTCTTCTTTTATTTATGGTTCTTTCTTGAACCTCTCCCTATATATATATATATATATATATATATATATATTTGTAGCACCAATTTAATTTTATGGTTCTTATGTTCTCACCATAAGTGTGGTTCTCACTAAATTAATGCATTCGCTAACAATAAATTTAATGCATTCGCTATATATATATATATATATTTGTAGCACCAATTTAATTTTGTTAGATAACTTTTAGTTGCTCAAATAAATAATTATATTTTTATAAGAAATTAATTTAATTTATCTATTATTACTTTGGCCAATAATAAAATTTATTGAATAATGTGGGTCCATCTATTAAAATAATGAATTAATAAATTATATTTTTCTTATGTTATTTATATTTTATTAATTGTGAAATTCAACAAATCTTCTTTATAATAGTAAAACCAAACTTGTCTATGTGGTATTCTAGAATTCAAGCATTTTGAAATCTCTCTATATTTTCCTTTATTCTAATTGTTTTCACAAGTCACATCTCTTATCTCACATTAATTTTTTAATCAATCTTCATCTTAACTAAAGCCTATATACATACTTGTGTGTATTATCTCATCATATATATATATATAGGGGGCCGCTCCAATAGGACCACATAATTTTAGTGAGATCTAGGGCACGATCTGGTGCGTTTATTATTTAAGTCTTATGGCTAGATTTTTTTCTGATTTTGTTTATTATTTAATTACATAAAGGTTAAATTTGTCATTGCCGATTTTTCCATATCTTTTGTAGATTCTTTTCATATCTTATACGTTTTGAGTATCTATTTTTTTTAATTTATGTTAATTTTTATTTGATACATATCTTTGATGTTTTTAATAAATTATATTTAATCTGCTCTGTTTCAATTTCTCGTTCTAGTTTAGTTTATTATTAGGCAGTTTTCGTTTCTTCATAAATTATTATTTTGCAATCCGAAATCTTTTTGCTCATATATTGTTCATGGATAACACCGGTAAGTTTATTATTTTGTTATTTTTGCATAATGTTTTTTGATCGTTTGGAAGTTTAATAGTTTTTTTAGTTTTCGTTTCTTGATTTCTCTTTAATTTGCAATTTTTATTCTTTTTTATTTTCATACACCTATCGTTCCATTGTTGTCAGTTTCTGCATTTTGTGTATCTGTAATTTTATTTTTTTGCAGAACCTGATTCTGGCGAAGGAGAGGGCGCACGCACCGTTCCTCGAGATAAAAGCAAGGGTAAAGCAAAATTAAATGAAGGTTTGTTATTTGTCAACAGTATGCTTTTAATTTATTCATTATATTTTGGATATTATGCATCCGAATTTACATTAGTTTATAATGTTTAGTATATTGTATTTGTTCAATTTAATTTTTAACATGATTTTGTATTTGTTCAGTATTGTTTTTGAACAAAAAACCCTAATATTTATGATGTCTTTTTTTTTCATTATCAAATTCTTAATTTCCAATACAATATATTATTTTTTTGCTAAAATAGTTAGTAATATTTGTTCTCTTATTATGTAAAATTGCGTATTGTTTAATACGTTTTTTAATACTATTTTGTAATTTATATATGTAGTGTCTGTTAATGATTCCGAAGATAATTCTCGTGAAGATTGTTTTTTCTTGAATGCGATGATTCTCTGAAACCCCGGGTTGGTCTAGTATTTCCTACTTTGAAAGTAGGAGAGGAATTTTATGATCATTATGCTAGTAATTGTGGATTTGAAACTAGAAAAGGCTCAATCAGATGAGCGAAGGATGGAACGATTCGCAAGAGGTGGATTTATTGCAATCGTGAAGGTTTGAGGGAAAAGCCTGACCCCTTAGCTGTCCATACAAATAAAAAACGCAATCATTCATCATTTAGAGTTGAATGTATGGCCAGAATTATTTTTCATGTGGCATCAGATGGATATTATAAGATTGTCACATTCAATGAAGGTCACACAAATACTATGATCCCTGAAATTAGTCGTCAATTCATGATGACCAATAGGAAAGTTGGTGATGTTCAGCAAATGGTTATCCAATTTGCCGTAAAAGCAAATATTGGTCCAATGAAAAGTTTTCGATTTTACAAGGAGCTTGTTGGTAAGTATGAAGATGTTGGATGCACTAGCAGAGACTTTAGGAATTATACCCGCGATTTGAAGGGTTATACTAAGGGCTCTGATGCAGATATGTTGATTCAAGAATTTAAGAAGAAACAACAATATTGTGATTCATTTAAGTTCAATTACGAGCTTCATGAACGGATGAATAGGATACGTTGTTTGTTTTGGGCCGATGATGTATCCATCAGAAACTACGACTTGTTTGGTGAAGCCGTTTCGTTTGATGCTACATACAACACGAACAGGTTTTTTTGTTAACAAATTGTGTTGTATTCATTTTCAGTATTGTTTTATGTGTATATTATGTTGGATTCAACTATGTCACTGATAATGTTTAATTTTGATTTTTTTAAAATTACTTTAAAATATACTCCCTCCGTCCATGAATTAATGCCCTATTTGGGCGTGGACACGGAGACTAAGAAAACTGAAAAAAAAGGTGATGTGGATGAAATATAGGGGTAGTTGACTAAAGTGATAAATATAGTTGACTAAAGTGATAAAGGTGTTGTGAGTGAGTCCACTAGTGATAAAGTGTAGTAAATATAGAATATAAAAATGATAAAAGTGTTTTAAGGTGGATCCATTAGTGGCAAATGGTAGTAAATATAGAAAAAGAAGAAGAGTAAAAGGGTACAAAAAGTAGAATAGGGCATTAAATTGTGGACAGATTTTTAAAGGCAAGTAGGGCATTAAATTGTGAACGGAGGGAGTAGTATATTTTAATAAACATTTCATAATATCAAGTTATTATTAATTTTTAATGTACTTTTCGATTTTCCATTTTTTTATCATTATTTATAACTAATATTAATGATTAGTTATTAATATTTTATATTATACTAATGACGTGACAAATATAAATTTTAAAACTAAATTTGTCAAATGACGTTATTCCCCGTCATTGTTTGGGACCCATCGTATATTATAGATAATATACCAATGTTTTTTTTGTAAACATTATTATAATTTGTAATGAATATTCACTAATTCGTATTGAATATGGTATAATTTGTTGCTGAATGTTGTTTTTAGCATATTTTTGTTTACATAATTATGTGTTTAATTAATATTTATATTTGTTGGTATTTTTAATATTTTTTTATATGCATCTACACATGTACAAAATGATATTCGCGCCATTCACTGGAAAAGACAATCACGGCAGATGTGTCTCGTTTGGAGCTGCTCTCATGTTTCGCGAAGATGAAAACGCTTATGCTTGGGTTTTGGAAAGATTTAAGGAGTGCATGGGTTCTGCTCCTACAATGTTGATCACTGATCAAGATCCAGCATTGAGGAAGGCAGTTGCATCTGTTTGGCCTGATACAAAACACAGATTTTGTATATGGCATATAACCATGAAGGTTGTTGAAAAGTTACCAAATAGTTTGATGGACAATTATGATTTGAGGGCCAAATTCGACAACATAATATGGACCGACAATGATGAGCAAATGTTTTCGAGGAGAAGTGGAGAGATTTTATTGAGGAATAGGAATTATCCGAAAACAGATGGTTTAATGACTTGTATTAGGATTGTGTATTATGTATTCCTGCGTATTTTAGAGATATACGAATGAGTGGGTTATTTTGCACGACGTCTTTATCGAAGAGTGAAAATAGTTTTTTTCGGCAGTATTTGAACAAGAATTCAGATATCTTGATGTTATATTTGAATTTCAACAACGCAATGGACTATCAACGTCATACATACCATAAGGTTACGTATGATGATGAGACTTGTGCGCCAGTTTTGAAAACTAATGTTGCTTTGGAGCGTCATGCATCTACTCTTCACACAAGCGCTATATTCAAGGAGGTACAAGATGAGATTGAAGCATCTAAGGACACTTTCATGATGTTTGGTGCCTCATATATATAATGGTGAGATTGCATATATTCCGTGGATGATACACTTGATGGAAAATTCGAAGTTGTTTATGAGGCTGCTGAAGATTATTTATCGTGTTCCTGTAAGCTGTTCATCAGGAAAGGTCTGTTATGCCGTCACATTTTCCTGGTATTACGCTACCGTAAAGCCTCAAAAATACCAGAGAAATACATTCTTCCTCGCTGGTGTAAGTTGAGCAGATTGTCCCCACAGTATGCTGCTCTTTATTTGTCAGAATCTTCGTCGCAAATAAACTCAACATTTGGGAACCAACGCTTATTTGCTTTATTGATAGAGACTCTTGGTTATGTAAATGGTAATGAAGAGTTGACGAATCGTTTGTTTCTGAAACTAACTGAAGTACGCGACAAGTTCAAGGAGCTTGGCAGGTTTAACCAAGCTTCGTCATCGCAGCAGAATAATTTTGAATTATTTTATGGTTCATCTATTCCTGAGGTACCTTCTGTTCTACCACCATTGGTATTGAAAACTAAAGGTAGCGGAGCAGGTGGGCGTAAGAAATCACATGCAGAGAAGGTCATGTTATTAGCTCAGAAACCCTTGCGCCTTTGCAAGAAATGCAATCGTAAGTGTCACCATGACTCGATGAATTGTCCTGGCAAAGATGGAGATGTGGATGTATAAAATTATACTTCAATTTTGTGAAAACCATATCTTTTAATTTGCTTTTATGTTGAGGGTTAAAAAAAAACATGTGGATTGTTTGACGTACTACCCTTGTTTTGTTTATTATTTTTAATTACTATTCCTGTTATTAAACATTTTTCGTATTCTCTACTATTTAGTTACGAGTTTATGTTATTCAGTTAGTAGTATTCATCGTTTCTGGATTGTTATTATTCTTTATCTTATTTGCAATTACAATAATTTATAATTCCTTCAGTTTTGTCTTTGTAATTCGTACAGGAAAATTTACATTCACTTACCCAAAATATTTAAAAAATATTTTCTTAAATATTACTCCAATTGGTATTTTATATTTTTGTTTGTCATGAAGATACATGTAAATTCACATCAATTACACGAAAACAATATTCATTAGTAATTAGTATTACATATTTATTAGATTTTGATAAATATTCACTACGAATAAAGTAATATTTTTACATATTAATCAAATTCTAAAAGTGCTCGTGTGATAACAAAGAATCTTATCTAAATAATTATTTTCCATCCACATGCTCGAATAATTAAAGTAGAGTAAGAGTCTAACCTACTTTTACTAAAAATAAATATATATACCAGAATGTGGGACAGTCTAAAATGAAAATATGAATACTAAAAGCGGGACGGAGGGAGTATATTAATAATTCTTTCACTAAGTGTAACGACCCAACTTCCCAAACAAAAAGAAATAAGAAAATATTGAGATATGAGCAGATCAGTGATGAAGATTTATCCAAAAGATTTGGTATCTGTGTTTTGAAGAGATCAATAAAATAAAGATGAAATAAAATAAATGAATGGGCATTGAGCGACATAAATCGATTAACAACATTCAACTTTCCAGGATCGCATAAGTTTGGTTTCGTGACTATGATCATAATCAACGATGACTCCATTAATAGAAATATGAATTAAGAATCTAAGCTCAACAAGATAATACTGCACCATATAATAGAAGTTCTTAGTTTAGGAGATTGAAAGACAAGATAACAAGCTAGTCGTTAGCGGAAGCAAAAATATGAAGCGGAACCCTAGCCTCAGCTCAATCCCATCTGCACCAACCGATCAACCTGAAAATATTTAAAAATATTTTGGGTTGAGCACTAGTGTACTCTGTGGACTATGCATTTTATAAATATTTTATGAAATAACCAAGACAGTTTATCCAATATCACAATCATAACTCAGAAGGTTTTAAAACACAAATCCATTTCTAAGCATGATAAAACTTTTTCTCATTAAGTGACGCCATGTAACGTTCGATTGTTACTCGCTGCTTATGATCCCGGACCTCTAGCCACCGTCGGATCGCTTTCTTTTCTCCCATTTATCAATCTCGGGACACACCCGGTCAGATCAATAATCATAACTGTGCTTCGGAACACATCCAGACAAGCACCCTTATAACACCTCTTAGCTTTGTTAGTGCACGATGACGATTAACCCATCGAGCCACTAACCTTGTGTACACAATCCTCATCTAACATGTTAGGCCAAATGAAATCTCGATCGATGCTTATGTGAGCATTAAACAATACAGAACGCACAAAAAACATTTATATTGGATAAACAAATAACTTTCATGAAATATCAGAGCTTATATAACTCAAGATACATTTGTAAAATAAAGCCCACCTTGATTGGACAAAGTCCGAAGTCAAACGTAACTCGTCTTATAAAAGCAATGCTAATCCTCTTGGTCAACTGAGCCTACAAGATAATCTAATCTTAATAGGTCTTGTGATACTAAGCTTAGATAATAGCAAAGCAAGGCTACTAAGTTCTGATTCGCTTTGCCCGAGTTTTAAAAGTCACTTTATAAACTTGAAAATAAATTTTCATCTCAGGATACCAACAATACCCTTGCTTGACTTTTCATAAAACTTTTAGCTAAAAAAAAAATAATTTCAATACATAAATATTTTCTTTTAAAAAACATAGTATATTCTCATTCTAAATAAAACATTTATATATACGCATATAACATATAATTCGCATAATTATATGCATATAAAATTATGATGCAGCTGCATTGCTTAATAATTAAGCAAGCCCATTACTCAAATTAATGTATGCCCAACAAAGCAAATAAACAAGCCCAAGTTTTAATTAATCGTAATGGCCCAAAATAAACTCCACCCAATTTCTCTCATCTTCTTCACGCAGCCAATCTCCTTTCTCTCTCTTACGCTCAAACTCCATAAACCATCCTTCCCCTTTTCCTTCTCCACGCTGTCTGCCGCCTCCCACGAATCCGGCGGCGCGTCTCCGGCGATCACCACCGCCGCCCTCATCTCTCTCTATCCTTCTCCTTCGCCCGTCCCTCTCCCTCTGTATCCTTTCTCCGCCGCACTGCACAGCCAGCACCGGTGGCCGTCACCGTTACTTCCTCAGACCGGCGCCACCCCTTCCTCTGTCTCTATTTCTTCTCAGACCCTTCACCCACAATTCCCCCAAATTTCAGAAACCTTCCTCCCTCAATCTTAGCCCTAAGTCTCTCTGAAATCCCCTCCCTTTCCTGTCACTCGACAACAGGCAACGGCTGCCGCCGCTTCACCCTCGATTCACGGCGAGAATCGCCGCCCTACTCTCATCCGGCGACAACAGCACCAGCCACCAGGCCCGCTGTCACCGCCGCCCAGCCGCCCTCCACCATCTCCATCTCCCTCGTTCTCTCATCGGAACGGGCAGCAGCCTCCGCCGCCTTCCCGATTCTCACCATCAACGATCCCGTCTCCCTCTCTATTCTCACGGCGAACGGCAAAAATTGCCGCCGCCCCCTTCTCCTTCGATCCGGACAGCAGCAGCCCTTCAGCCCCTGTCGCCGCTCTCCTTGCTTCAACCCCTCCTAGCCCCGACTGAACTCACGCCACACTAACACGCACAACAAGAATCAAACGCAGCAAGATCGAAGCTGTAAAGACTGAAGTTTTATCAAAATTAAAGGGTTCGTTCTTCTCTGTGTTTCTTCAATTCCTTCACAAAAGTCCAGCTCAAAGTATAAATGTATTCTCTCTGCTTATATAAAGTATAGATGTGAATTGAAGAGTATATATATACACATCAATTATGAAGTCCTTGTTTCGGGTATGATTTCTGTATAAATGTCGAGGCACAAGTTTGATGATATCGTCTGGTGATGATTTTCGTTGGTTTTGTGTGTCATTAATATTAATCAAACAACCAAGCAGTAACAGATCAAAGAGTAGTAAAAGGAGTAGATGATGTAAAGCTATGAAGTTAAAGGTGAAACCTTGGTGTGGTTTTGTTTGAGTTTTCTGCAAAAATGTATGAATTATGCTTAAGGTCTGATTTGATGAGAAAGACAAAAGGAAAGTGAGTAATGGAGCCTGAACCTTTCTTTTTCTTCTATTTCTTGAGTAAGTCGTACTTTGTTTGTTGCCTTGTGGAAGATATTGGAGTGAGATATGGAGAAAAATGACCCGAATGATCGGGAGGAAATGAGGATGATTGGTGATGGGTGATTGGTGTAAAGGGTGTTTCTGCAGTAAAGAAAGCAGAATGAAATGGTGATTAGGGTAAAAGAGTAGAGAATTTATGGAAGGTAAAAAGAAACGTGGCCTTTTGGGAGCCATATCTCATAAACAAGATTTGGATAATTAAACCATCATTTGAATATAACTATGAAAATATCTAGATTTCTTTCTCCTTTCCACGTGATTCTTTTGACAAAAGGAATTGGGCCTTTGGGCAAATCAACAGATGGGGGTTTGAATTTAAAATTTCTGCATATTAGCCCAAAATATGTAAATTATAAACTAGCCTTTTAAAAAAAAAATGCATACTACTTTGAAATAAAGAGTTAATGATTCACCCAATATAATTTGAAATAAAATATATATTTTTAAATGTTCAAGAGATACTATCTCATAAAAAAAATCATATCTAATTTGTGGAAATAAATCCATATGATCGCACAACAACATTAAAAAGCACACCAATCAATAATATTAATTTAGTAAAATTTTTGAAAATTCTTTGTTGGAATTTAAAACGAATATATACATATAAATAATTTTTTTTTCCGGGCATAACTACCTATAATCCAAATTCAATAATTATACTAAACGATTCTATTGGGAAAAGTCGGGGTATTACACTAAGATATTGACAATTTTTTTGTTTGTAATTTTCCCTTTCACAAAAGAAAATCCTTTCAAATATCTCTAACAGTCCATCCAGCATCTTTTTAGGTTCTTTAAGATATGTACCAAAAATCCTTCATTTTTGGATTCATTCCATTTGATTTGATTTTATCGACATCATCTCAACTTTTTGTAGGGATGGCAATTAGAACTAGCTTATCGAGTATACCCAATTCAATTCGACCCAATCAATCCGATTCAATACTCGGTCAGATATAGAATATCGAATTGGGATCGAATATTAGGGATGCATGTGAGAAAGTCGGGTATCGAGTATACTCGATCACGTATTGGGTATATCTGATATTCCTAAAATTATATAATTAATATTAAAAAAAATAGAACCTTAAATCTAATAAAAAAGTATAAAAAAATTGAAGTAAAATCCCCAACTATCTCGTCTCTCTCTCTCTCTCTCTGACTCTCTTTCATTGTGCAGGCCATCAGCTCATCGCAGCACCTTAGAGCTTTGGCGCTCATCCTCGTTGCTTCCTGTCTCGGCCTCCGACACTCCACGATTCCTGCAACCTTTACGTAGGTAGGTTCGTTTGCTGATTTGGCGTGTGTTATCTGACATATTATAGCTTGTCTGTATCACTGTATGTTACTGCTTTTAGTCTTTTTTTTGCAGAAAAAGGAGTTCTTTTAATTATATATACAAGTCTTCGACCCATGTACCCGGTCAGCCCCGTTCCGGAATTTTCATGGGCCCTAGGCAGAATGAGAAAAAAAGGCTCCTTTAACTGCATACAATTGTGTGTTTGTGGGCCATCTTTTTCAAAGGAATAAGATTAGAGTCTTTGGGCTTGTATTGCAAATTTTTTATTGATTGGGGCCCAATATATGACTAAAAAATCTTATTTATATAAACTAATAACAATAAAAATAAAAAAATTGGGGCCCCATTTGGCCCTGGGCCCTAGGCGGTCGCACCTCTCGCCTATGCCCAGGGCCGGCCCTGTACCCGGTCCGATTTACTAATCGGGTGCTGTGATTGCGCCAATTTTAGGTTCGGTTACACTTGATTAATTCGAGTACGGTACGCAAGTCCGATCCAATTTAAAACAGCACAAAAAAACTAATTTCAAGTTTGGGAACCACCATTGGGGAGAGTAGAAACTGGTTTTCAAGAAATTGGCGAGAAATTGGTTTCGAACAAGCAACCAACTTCACATCTGACGCCATGGACCCCACCTCCAATTTGTGTTTTTCTCTTGCTTTTTCTTGGTTGAAATTGGGCTCTCTTTCTTGTTTTTTTTTTTTTTTTTTTTTTTTTTTTTTTTTTTTATAGTGGGGTCTCAAAAATTTAAGAACTAGTTTATTATTGGGAAAGGATAGAAAAAAATGGATGAATTTCTAGAACTCACATGGCACTTTGAAAACTGGATTTGTAGTTTATTAATTGTTAGAGGCACACAAAGTTCTTTGGTCAAAAACCATCAAAATCTGTTCATTATATTTCATAGAAAATTTAAATGAGAGAGAGAGAGAGAGCTGACTTTAATATTATGAACTCCTTACAAAGTCAACCTTGTTTATTTAAATACTCTACAAAATTCATGTAGGATATGGTGGGACACTACGCGCGCATTGTATGACTAAGAGTTATTGCGTTGGGCATTAGAAGGTCAAAAACGTAACTATAAAAATAATATATATATATTGTATGTAACAAAATTTGGAAAATTATATAAAAAGAATAGATTGCGTGTGGAATTACCCAAAAATATATTTTCTTTTCTATTTAGTTTTCTACCCAACACATGCATGATCTAGAACCAAGCACAATTCTTGAGCTTTGATGAACGAGACTCCACAAACTAGATCATCTTTGAATCATGAAATCTCCAAGCAATATTTTTACAACTACTTTTATTCTTCTTGCCATCATTTCGTGCTCACGAGCATCATCGTCTACAGACAAATTTCTTGTATGTCTGACCAAAGAATTCAACAACTACTCTTCCATATCCAACATCATTTACACCCCAATCAACTCTTCTTATTCATCTATCTTGCAATTCTCCATCCAAAATCTGAGGTTCGCATCAGCTTCAAAACCGCAAGTGATCATAACCCCAGAACACGAATCCCAAATCCCACCGGTCATATATTGTGCCAAAAAGAATGACATACAGATTAGGACTCGAAGTGGCGGCCATGACTTCGAGGGACTATCTTATCTATCCCAGGTCCAGTTTGTGATCATTGATTTGATCAATCTCAGTGAAATAACAGTTGATGTGGCGGAGAAAACTGCTTGGGTTGAAGCAGGTGCGACCATTGGTTCTTTATATTACAGGATAGCTGAGAAAAGCCTTGTTCTAGGGTTTCCTGCTGGTAATTGCCCAACTATTGGTGTTGGTGGACATTTCAGCGGAGGCGGCGTCGGCCTAATGACGAGAAAGTATGGCCTCTCCGCAGATAATATCATCGATGCAAAAATAGTCAACGTTAATGGTAGAATCCTCAACAGAAAATCCATGGGAGAAGATCTGTTCTGGGCTATTAGAGGCGGCGGAGGTGCCAGCTTCGGCGTGATTCTTGCGTGGAAGGTGCAATTGGTGGATGTTCCCAAAACAGTCACTGTTTTCAAAATTGATCGGACGTTAGAACAGAATGCAACTCGACTAGTTCACCTCTGGCAATACATTGCTCCAAAACTGAACAAAGATTTGCTCATCGGCATCGTCGTAACAAGGCAAAATTCCACCATTAATGCTTCGTTTTATTCATTGTTTCTAGGTGGGATCGAAAGATTGCTCTTGATCATGAAAAAGAGTTTCCCCGAGTTGGGGTTAGTGAGAGAAGACTGCGCGGAGGTGAGCTGGATACAGTCCATGGTGTTTATAGCAGCTGGTTTTCCCATTGAAAATTCTCCACAAGTTCTTCTAAACAGAAATAATCCTTACAAAGGATACTTTAAAGCGAAGTTAGATTATGTGCAAGCACCGCTTCCTAAATATGGGTTTGAAGGAGTGTGGAGACGTTTGTACGAATCAGAAGGCGAGCAAGCTCGGCTCGAGATGGTTCCATACGGTGGAAGAATGGCCGAAATTGGCGAATCCGCAATTCCATTTCCTCACAGGGCTGGAAACTTGTACGAAATCTTGTATCTCGTGAACTGGCTAGAGAATCAAGATTCTGACACGTATCTAAGCTGGATCAGAAGGCTCGAGAGTTACTTGACTCCTTATGTTTCGAGGAATCCGAGGGCAGCGTATCTCAATGTCAGAGATCTCGACCTCGGAGTGAATGAGGTTGGAGGAAAGACCAGCTACGCGCAAGCTAGCATTTGGGGGAAGAGATATTTCAAGAACAATTTCAATCGTCTTGTTCGAGTTAAAACCGAGGCTGATCCGAATAACTTCTTCAGGAACGAGCAGAGCATTCCACCAGTGCACTCAGGTTGAGATTGAAATGTGTTCGATGCCGCCACATCCCACATAACACCACATGATTCACTCGTCTGTGGCTTTCCTTTGTATTTGATTGCTTTGCTGCAAATTTGGTAGTGGAAAATATGTTTGCAATAATTAATTCATGTCATTCTGTTCTAACAAAGTGACTCCTTCGTGGAAGTAACTATAATATATTTTATTACTGTCGAAATCGGAGAATATAAACATATATTACTCCCTCCGTCCACCAATCAACTACCCATTTGCCTCTAAAATTTTGTCCACCAATTAACTTTTTGGACATATATACCCTTCCTTACTTTTTAAATAATTACACTTTACCAATTGGATCCACCATACTCTACCATTACTTGTCTACTTAATCCAATTTTGATGTTAATTAAATGGAGTAGGATATTTTAAATTTCCAGTTTATTTATTTTCGAATTTTCAGTTTATTTATTTTCTAAAAAAATTATTTTCCAATTTTCAGTTTATTTATTTATTTATTTTCAGAAAATTTTAATTCCAGTTTATTTATTTTCTGAATTTTCAGATTATTTATTTTTCAATTTTCAGTTTATTTATTTTCGAATTTTCAGTTTATTTATTTATTTATTTCCAGTTTATATATTTTTCAATTTTCAGTTTATTTATTTATTTATTTTCTGAATTTTCAGTTTATTTATTTATTTTCGAACTGTAAGTTTATTTATTTTCTAAAAAAATAATTTTCCAGATTTTAATTATTTTATTTATTTATTTTTGAATTTTCAGTTTATTTATCTATTTAATTCCAGTTTATTTATTTTCTAAAAAATTAATTTTCCAGATTTTAATTTATTTATTTATTTTTGAATTTTCAGTTTATTTATTTATTTAATTCCAGTTTATTTATTTTCTGAAATTTTAGTTTATTTATTTATTTATTTTCAAATTTTCAGTTTATTTATTTATTTATTTATTTATTTCCAGTTTATTTATTTTCCAGGTTATTTATTTTCTAATTTTAAGTTTATTTATTTACTTTCGAATTTTCAGTTTATATTTATTTATTTAATTCCATTTTATTTATTTTCTGAATTTTCAGTTTATTTATTTATTTTCGAACTGTAAGTTTATTTATTTTCCAAAAAAAATTAATTTTCCAGATTTTAATTAATTTATTTATTTATTTTTGAATTTTCAGTTTATTTATTTATTTAATTCCAGTTTATTTATTTTCTAAAAAAAATAATTTTTCAGATTTTAATTTATTTATTTATTTCCGAATTTTCAGTTTATTTATTTATTTAATTCCAGTTTATTTATTTTCTGAATTTTTAGTTTATTTATTTTTGAATTTTAAGTTTATTTATTTATTTAATTCCAGATTATTTATTTTTTATTTATTTTTGAATTTTCAGTTTATTTATTTATTTATTTCCAGTTTATTTATTTTCAAATTTTAAGTTTATTTATTTTCTGAATTTTCAGTTTATTTATTTATTTTCAAACTTTAAGTTTATTTATTTTCTAAAAAAATATTTTCCAGTTTTTAATTTATTTATTTTATTTATTTTTGAATTTTCAGTTTATTTATTTATTTATTTTCGAATTTTCCAGTTTTCAATTTATTTAATTAAAGAGTGAAAAAAGAAATGTCACAGCCCGCCCTAACTAAGGATAGTTAAGCCGAGTGATCTACGACTAGGGATGGGGTTAAAGAAGAAGGGGAAGAAAAGGGGCGTCATTTATAGCCGTAAAACTTACTCATCTTAATAAAACTCGTCATTTTTATTCATGAATACTCAATTGAAAATAGTCTATGAAAGACAGCATAAAACTTAATTAATATCATTAATCAAGTTATACATCATATGAAACCATTCTCTTAAGACTCAAAGTATGACATAACATACTATAACATCAACAACATCTTGCAGCGGAAAGTAGCTAGACATATGTATGAAGACATATTCTAGACAGGTTAACTATTTATTAACAACCCTGGAGACTCCGCTCATTGCAGCACCATCATCACATCAGCTCAACCTGCACATTTAGAAAACATATGCAGGGCTGAGTACAAAAGCACTCAGTGGGCACGTATGCCTAGGTATAAAAAAAATACATGCTTCAAAATTGTAAATTGTCATGCCATCATAAACAGTACAGCAAGGGAGTTTTTCGCTAAAAAGGCCCAAGCTTACTAAGTTCATTTGTGATTCTTAAAGTTCGTCTGCAGACTAAGTTCTCTTGTAATCTATCATATCTGGAACTGTGTGCCGGAGAGGTGGCCACCTCTCACGGTCACTTGACCGGCCAACCCGCTAGATGACTCACGGTCACTGGTGTACACTAGCCCTGGCAGGATAGCTATCAACTGCTCAGGACCCGAATTCGATTGCATCATTGGCAAAGCCAAAGCAGATAGATATCATACTAAAATTTAAACATTTATGGCAAGACAACAATTGAAATAATTTTCAGTTCAATGATTTTGTAATGAAATATCTTGTTTAAATGTAACATTAAACTCATTTGATAGATATATAAAACTGAAATTAACAGTTAAATCATCTCATGCATTCATTCGTATAAGAGGCCTACGACACGCAGGGGATCTCTATATACGTATAGTAAAAGTAATGCCCACCTGATTGCAGTGTTTTGCTACTTAAGACAACGATTCTCTTTCCTTAGCGCGATAGGTTACTCAGACGCTTTTGTTTATTTGAACCTTTGATAACACGAAAACATGAGTTCGAGTGAATAATAGAAAAGATAACAACAAATGTAGTGAATCACTATTCACTCATTTCTCTAACTACCCATATTTCCTTAAACGACTATATCTAACTCATATACAATCGTTCTTCCTTTATCAAAATACTTCATGTACCTTTGAGGATGTAGGAAATTCCATTTTATTCATTTATTTATCTATTATAAATAAAGAATAATTCTATAAACATAAAACGTTTTCCTTTTCCCCATTTAATAATGCCAATCTCCAATATATATACATACACATCAATAGCTCATTTATAAACTAAAAGTGATATTTTATCTACAATAAAACTTTAAAATCCTTAATAGGAATTATTTTGAATCATTTCCATCTCAACAAAACTGTATAGATTCAACTTCAACTAATAAACTGCTTTTACTCCGAACTCGTATGGAGTCGAATTTTATTTCAATAGAAACCTCTTTGAGTCTAGTTTAATTGAAAAAAAAGTGTGTTGAAAAACTCCAAGTAGTTTAAGAGATATAGCGATTTTCCCATCGCCTACCAGATTCGGCAGTTTCTGCCAACTGAAAGTCCAGATCTTTGAAAAATAGCAAACGTTTCCGGAATGACCCCAAATTTTATATGCAGATAGATAACGCATATAAATTTATACCATAAAAATTTGAGAGCTAAATAGCAACATATGGTTACTGAAATAGTTAACTTAATCATCTGCCTCACGACAGTTTCAACAGATACGGGCAGTAGACTTCTCAAATTTTAAAAGGGTAGTAAACGAAGTTCAAATAACATGAAACTTTGTACAAATATTCACCACACTCCCATCTATACCCCAGAAATTTCACATAATATAATAGAAACGGGAATACCTTGAATAGGTGTATGGTATTAGTCTCTGCAGATTTTATATATGGCATAGATTAGAAGCCAATTGTGAAGAAGAATTGAATGAGATGAATAATCTTCACTCTATTACTTTATAAAACTTGCTGCAGAGGTGGGAATGGGTGAGTTGAGATAGTGGAATAGGTTTTAAAGAAGCAAAATTCTATTTGGAGATTGACTTTAGAGGTGAAGAAAATTGTGAAGTAGTAGGTGAAGAAAATTGTGAACGTATTGGTGAAGAAAATTGTGAACGTATTGGTGAAGAAAATTGTGAAGTAGTAGGTGAAGAAAATTGTGAACGTATTGGTGATTGGTTTAATAGAAGAATGAGAGGGATGTGGATGAATGAGAACCATATGTGCTTAATCTCATATAAACACATTAAGATATATAAGCCTAATTCTCATTGAAGCATAAAATTCACTTGAGCTTGCCTATAACATAAATTAAATTACTCATGGGCTTAAGTAAACAATCGATAAAAGATTCATATTTAACACTTCAGTGTTAAATTCTCCACAATAAATTAATGGACTCAAAATATATTTTGAGTGCATCATCTATTGAAAATAAAAAAAAATAAATCATCACATATATAAATTATCAAATTCATATAAGTTCGTATTTTATTAATGGATGCTGATCCCTAATTACCATAATCAATCCTTAAATCAGTAATTTAAAAGTATATAATCCTTAATAAAAAGTCGGGTCATTACATACTATCCCCCTTAAAAGAAATTTCGTCCCGAAATTTGTACCGCAGAAAACAAACTCTGAGTACTTCACTTTCTTGTTAGACCGTAGTCTATTCTTGACCATGATATATTCATAGGTCCCTTACTATCGGTATCGACTTAGTCCTTAGTACCTGAACTTCCCGATCTAAGATAGATTTGGATCTTCCTTCGTGACTCAAATATTGACTAATAAGAATGTTGTTCTTATGGATCATATGTTTTGAATCGTAAACATTTTTCTCTAATTGCGACACATGGGATACATTACGCACATTCTCAAAGCTTAGCGCTAACGCCAAACAGTAAGTTATTGGGCCTATCCTTTCTACAATCTCGTATGAGCCTATAAAACGGGGTTTAGGTTTACCCTTCACATTGAGTCCAATGATTTCTCTTGATGGAGAAACTTTTATGGAAATTATCTCTCCACTTTCACATCATAGGTCAATTTGTCATTTGTCAACATATGACTCTGTCAATCATGGCCCCTATTTTATTCACTATCAAATTTTGACGGATGATTTCAATCATCTAGTCATTTCATCCCAACAAAGTGGTGATCTATATTTTCTCACGTGTAACGCCTCATTTGCCAACCTATCGATAGTCGATTGATAACTGGTATTATATCTCTCACAATGAGTGGCAAAAACATGTTCTCAGCTTTCACCCCGGTTTAGCTCAGTCGTCCTTAACATACCTTATTAGTAATTTCTATGTCATTTAAGCGGAACTATAACGACTAATATCTCTAAAGTATTCCTAAAGCAACTTAAACAGTTTGTAAGGAGACCCACCATTTCGAGCATGTAAGCAGTTAGCTTAAAATGCCGTTATAAACTTTTATTCATTCATTGAAGGAATCTCGAGTCATGTGGGCATTGACTACCCCCTTTCGTGACAACCTTTGCTTAAGTCTTAAGGATTCGAAAAATCAATCTCGACAAATCCATTAGTTCGTTAAGGGTTCGGTTTGTCCCAAACACGATTTTAAGCTAGACTTTATGAGCTCAAATACTCAAAGTAACAATATGATATGTTATAAAACCTTCACTTGCTAGCACGCAAGACATATCTCAACAAATGAGGTTACATCTCGTTTCATTCCTCCTAACTAGAATTTTTTTTCTAGATCTTAATACATCTTAGTACTTCCTGGTGATAGTATAAGGGTGTCGTGGCTTTATCTTATTCTTAAGTTCATTGTCATGGAGATGCATATCTTCCCTTCAAAGAAGATAGCATTATTTGATTCCTCGTGGTAATTCTTGAAACTTCTTATCCTTATTCTTACTCTTAACTTCTCATCCTTCCTTCGTGCTCCTACCACAATTTTCCTCAAGCTGGGTGGTTTAATCACTTCTATCATCATCTTATCACATCTTAGACGAGGCCTTCCGGCTCACTGTATCATCTACTACATTGGTCTTGTCCATGTGATGGTTAATACCAAAATCATAATCTTTTTCGGGTTCAACCCATCCTCTTTGTCTCATCAGCTACTACAAATTCCTTATCAGGTTTTAGAATTTCTAGCACTACAATTCAAAATCATCAAAACTCTTTATCAGTAAACTATCATTTATACTCGACACCAATTGTTCGAGTGTCAGATACCAACATTTATGTGCGTTATTCATAACTCTCACACTCACTCCATTTAGACACATAATCGATATCAAACTCAAATAATAATTTATATCTTAACAATTTATCATGCTCATAGTTCTCGATTAAATCTCGGACTTTGTAATTAAATACTAAATTCCAACTATAATTAATTAACATGCTTCTCTAATTTATTTACCTCATTTAAACTAATAAATCTAATCCATGCTAATTTCTCATACTTAGCCATTTTATATGCATTTCTCATGTAATTCAAAAAGCTCAATAACTTACTAATCATGCTCATCTCATAAATACTCAAATAATTCATATAGTCTTACTAACATAGCATTAACTCATATGCACTGCTAGTTCACTTACATGACTTCACATACTCCACATATCTCAACTTAATAAATCATCGAATAGTTAGAAAATTTGTATTTAATGGAAATAAATTCCAAAAATTTAAATACAAATATTTTTAACTAAACACATTGGCATGCTCAAAATAACTCAATTAAAATCGAGCATCGCTCGTCTCTGGCCTTATGACTCACGGCCTTCATCAAATCTGAACCTTGGTGTTTAAATTAATCTAAGTAAATTATACGTGCAATATTTAATAAATATAAACACATATATAAACTCAAATCATTCAATATGTTCCAGAAAATGCCACTTTCTTGAGCAAAACTCACACCTACTGATTTGGCATAAATTCGTTCACCCAATAGTACTTTTGTACATGGTCCCTAAATGTTCCTTATGTTCATCTTCATTCTTGGAGTCACTAAGACGAACTTATCCAGGTGAAGGTAGAATACTCTATCAATGATGCCCATGAATATATCTGGGCATTTGTTAGCCTGAATGGCACAACTACAAACTTGTAGTGGTCATAACCCGTTCTAAAAGTTGTCTTGGGTGATGACATCCGATCCTCAATCGATCTTGGAAAACACATTTGCACCTTTGAGTTGGTCAAACAATTCATCTACCCTCACTAAAGGATATTTATTCTTGAGTATTAATTTGTTCCACGCTCTATTGTCTGTGCGCCTTTTTAAAGTACCATACTTCTTCATAACATACAAAATATGCGCTCCTGATGGGAATGCACTAGACATGATTAAACTTAGGTCTAGTCGTTTTCTGCAATTGGATCTCTAGGTTCTCCAACTCCCTTGGAGTAATCTTGTTCGATGCTTTTGATACACGTGTCGATCCTGGTACTAGGTCGATGGTAAATTCTACTTATCTATTGGGTGGCAGTCTTGGTAAGTTCTCCGGATAATCATAATGAAATTCACGTATAACTTCTACGTCCTCAACTGTCCTTTCTGTGCTAGCTCATCCGTTTAGGTATACAAGGAAAACTTGGTAATGTTTCTTATTTATCACCTTCATGGCTTGTATGTATGAAATAACTGATATTCTCTCCTTATACTTATCTCTTGAAAACTTAATGCGTCTATTCTTGAAGGTTTGAAGGAGATTTCTCATTTAATGCATAAATCGTAGCATATAATTCTCAGCTAACCAGTCCATTCCTAGGGTTACATCTACGTTCCATATTGGTATAACATCAAGTTATTCGCTACCACCTTAAGTGATCTTACATTCAATTACAGGTTCATATAACTACGCGTTACTACCGTTATCCCTTCTACGGGTGAAAAGTTTTTTTTTTTTTTTTTTTTTTCATGTCTTGACCACTTTGTTCAGTTTGAATTTGTGTCGGTTGATCCCCGAGCATAACTACCTTGGCGTCTAGAGTTTTGTTGAGTAATTCAAAGTACGTAAACTCACCGTGGTTGGCGAATGCCATTCTTATCTCATACTTTAGGCCAGGTCGAAACTTCTTCAGCATCTATTCATCGATGTCCACCTATTGTGGGGCATAACGGATATGTCGCAGCAAATCTGGTCGTACTTGGTCATAGACATCTTGTTTTGCTTGAGGTTGAACATTTTCGTTTCTTTCCACTTATCGCAGATATAAAAAAAAATATGTAATATGTGTCCGTCTTATAGTCTTACTAAGACAAGTTTGCTAACATTCTTGAGTCATTGCTTTTCTTTTGGCCTCCCACCAAAATCTGTAGATCTAGTCAACTGGAATGCAACATATGAAGTCGTTCTGGTGCGGTACAAAGAAAATCAAAGATTCTCTTCATCGTCTTAATCTAGAGTTTACCCTCAACTGGATTCTTAGTTTCATTGATAAAACAATCTTTACTCGAGAAAAAGTTCATCCATCTTTCGTGATGGTTCATTTCTGTCCCCACCTCGTTTCTAGCTTCTCATCTACCAGACATTCTATTTTTAACAAAAAAAAAACGATCATCAATACATTCCTTTTCTCATATCACATGTGTAACACTTTTTCCATGATTCCATCGTGAAATCAGCATAGACAAAATAACTCAAGTCCTTATTCTCAACCTTACGGTTTGTACTATAAATTGTTAACAAAAGGAGTGGTCGATAATAATCAGAGGAGAAATACTAATCTCAACTAATTTAGACACAACTGAAAGTCAATTAACCATGCTATAGTTTGGGTGACTTACTAAGTCAATATACTAACACTTCTTAGTCGTATACCTCAAAAGAATCTACTAGAACAACTCAAAAGTTGCAAAGGCTCAAATCTCGAATGATATAAAGTGCTGCAGAAAATTTGTTCAAGAGACTCAAATAAATAACCAGAGGGTAGAAAGGAGTAACTACCAAGTCGAACAAAATGACCTAGAGTGAGAACCCATCTGATTTTTTTTTTTTTTTTTTTTTAGTTGAAATACAGGGGTTTATAAACCCAAAAGACGTCTACTGAGATTTGGATCATGTGGACTGGCCAGGTCCAACATAATCACTTCCCAGTTACACGGGAAACATCATCCCGAACTTGGTAATTCTGGGTCTTCTAAATTCTCATCATACTATACATAACAAAACTTAAGTTCACACCAGCAAGCTAAAAGCTTAAACTCAGGGTCCTATGTTCTAGACTCTTGTTTCGAAAGTTCAATATTTTTCGACTCTCCTCTCATGTTGCGGTGGTGGTGGCGGAGAATTATCCCGCCTATCTTTCACATCACACTCTTGATGACATCTTTGAGGCATTTTTGAAATCACAAAAGGAAAACTCAACTCGACCAACGCTCTAAGCATCCTCAAAACTCAAGTTCAATTTACTAACTCAACTTTAAGGAAACCCTCACGGTCACCTTAACATTCATCTGTAAGGCAATAAGCACTCACGAAATGCTAACAAAAAGACCACTCTGGTCAACCTAATATATCCATCAGTAGAATGCCTCTTTTTAGAGGACTTACATAAAGGGGTTATATAAACCCTACAAAACCATAGTATCTATCGTAATGTCCCTTCTAAACCGACACCATTAATAGTACTATGTCTCGGTCTGGACCTCTTACAGTAATTGCTACCAGTTAACTCATCTAGTTGCTACTTTAGCACACTAGGAACATCCATCTATTTAACATCAGTAGGGTACTATATTCGCATGCTTATCTATCATCATGTCAAAATCTCAAGTACCAGTATCTCCTAAGTAAGTTATATACATCGCAATGTAATTGCAACTAATCAAAAACGAGGGTGTACCGCGCATACTCTCAAGATCATCCTTAGCTCTAGCCTACATCGACTTCTCTTCTCATCCTCATCAACTCTAGCCCTCCTCGGCTACTTCTCATCCTCATCATCGTTTATCATTTTATCATCTTTGGTAACTGATACTCAAGGATCGACTCGATATCTACTACACTCTTCTAGAGTCCCTGGTAGAAAACAAGCATCCGGTCAGTAGATCCGCATAGAAAATCTGGGTATCTGTAACAAATCCCATCTCCTGTGGGTCCAATGCTCAAGACGACATGTCCCATCATATTGAGTGG
This sequence comes from Salvia miltiorrhiza, assembly GCF_028751815.1. NCBI lineage: Eukaryota > Viridiplantae > Streptophyta > Magnoliopsida > Lamiales > Lamiaceae > Salvia > Salvia miltiorrhiza. The sequence goes on from NC_080391.1 coordinate 29,835,961, forward strand.
CTTTCTTCCTTGCTCAATCCTACCACTCGATTGGTAGCACGGGGACTAGGTGCACGATGCCATCCAGTCTAGTAACAACCATAAGGCTTTCATCCTTTCATAGTCTATGAACATGTGTTTGAAAATCTGCTAGGGTATCTCTGTACCACATACTGTACGCCTCGTCCTCGTATCCGATCTTTCCTGAGTTCGATCTCACAACAGTCCACTTTCGTGCAGTGCCAACAGTCCTGGCCAACCTATAAGGAGAACTTAAAGGTGACTCTAGGAACTAACTCTACTTGGCTCCAGCAACAAAAATAAACAAAACATAACTTAGCAAAACTCCTATTAAGTAGTACTGTTATATTAAAACTCAAGCTCAAAACATCTAAATTCTCATCTCGTCCCGTCTTTACTTAGTAGGGAATCTCTCTAAACAATGATATTAGATCCCTTAATCTAAATCATCGTGACTCAGTAAGACAACTCAACAATTCTCTCTCAAAGCCATCTCCAAAGACTATGGCTCATGATACCTCCTCAAGTACCATTAAGGTTGCGTGAGCAAAACTCGCGTCACAAAATAACTCAACATATCGTACAATATCTCATTGCAGCATGCTAATAACTCATCATTAATCATGCTATTATACTCAAGCTCATAACTCAAACTCATAACTCAAACCAACAAGTACTTAAAGCAATTGCTAATTCTCTCAAGCTTTAGCTCTAAGTTCTCATTTCATCCTTCTACTTAGTAAAAAAAAAATCTCTCTTAACAATGACATTAGATTCCTTCATCTAAATCATCGTGACTTATCACAACTGCTCAAACAATTCTCATCACAAAACATCTCAATTACATCACATCATAACTCATAATTATGCATCCTCAATCATATAACATCATATGATATAAACGCTCTCATGATTCATCATGTAACATCAACATATGCTCTTACAACATAATAACTCATTATTAATCATGTTGTCATCCTCAAACTCAAACTATGCACCTTTAAAGTGTAACATCATAACTCATCATATAACCTCAACATCATGCTCTTCAAAATTTAACGTCAAATAAACTTTGAAATTTTACATACCTCGTTGAGCCTGGTGTGATGGTGCGCTGAGCTCACGGTTGTTAATAACTATTAGTCTAGCGACTCATTCTAGACTAAACTCAAGACTTCTAATTCAGAGCTTTCCTTCGCTCTGATACCACTTTGTCACAGCCCGCCCTAACTAAGGATAGTTAAGCCGAGTGATCTACGACTAGGGATGGGGTTAAAGAAGAAGGGGAAGAAAAGGGGCATCATTTATAGCCGTAAAACTTACTCATCTTAATAAAACTCGTCATTTTTATTCATGAATACTCAATTGAAAATAGTCTATGAAAGACAGCATAAAACTTAATTAATATCATTAATCAAGTTATACATCATATGAAACCATTCTCTTAAGACTCAAAGTATGACATAACATACTATAACATCAACAACATCTTGCAGCGGAAAGTAGCTAGACATATGTATGAAGACATATTCTAGACAGGTTAACTATTTATTAACAACCCTGGAGACTCCGCTCATTGCAGCACCATCATCACATCAGCTCAACCTGCACATTTAGAAAACATATGCAGGGCTGAGTACAAAAGCACTCAGTGGGCACGTATGCCTAGGTATAAAAAAAATACATGCTTCAAAATTGTAAATTGTCATGCCATCATAAACAGTACAGCAAGGGAGTTTTTCGCTAAAAAGGCCCAAGCTTACTAAGTTCATTTGTGATTCTTAAAGTTCGTCTGCAGACTAAGTTCTCTATACATAACGGTATGAAACCGTTATCTATAATGCTTATACATAACGATTTATTACCGTTATGTATGAGGATTTTTCCGTTATGTTTTGTATTTTTTTGTTTTTTTTCCTATCATAGTTAACAGTTTTTTTTCTATACATAACGGTATGAAACCGTTATCTATAATGATTATACATAACGGTTTATACCGTTATGTATGAGGATTTTTCCGTTATGTTTTGTATTTTTTTGTTTTTTTTCCTATCATAGTTAACAGTTTTTTTTCTATACATAACGGTATGAAACCGTTATCTATAATGCTTATACATAACGATTTATTACCGTTATGTATGAGGATTTTTCCGTTATGTTTTGTATTTTTTTTGTTTTTTTTCTATCATAGTTAACAGTTTTTTTTACTTTTTATAACGGTTTTTACCGTTATCTTTGATAGAAATACATAACGATTTTTTTGTACTTTTTATACTGTTATGTATTTCAACTACAACTAGCATATTTAATATTTTTTTCTAGATTTTTATGTTATTTATCTCAAGAAATAAATAAATAACTTTAAAACAACAAAATGATAAAATCACCAATAACAATATTATATATCATCCAAAATATTCATACATTACCATCCAAATGAACCAAGTATCAAGTACATATGATCATTGCATATTTCGATTCAAAATTGAAAGTACCAACTATCTTATAGCTAAAACAAAAATCTATCATATTATGTGTTCTAGCACCAAGTCCTCATGAACTAGTTGACCTGCTATGATGAATTTGCAGCAACTAACTTAGGAGAGAACCCGACACACAAGCTCAACCTGCCAATAGAAAAATAATCCAAATAAAATATGTGAAATAAAAGAAAACTGGACAAGAAAAAGATAACAAACAATATGTTGACTTTTGTTTCACACTACATCATGAATCACATTAGACGGTAAAGGCAAGAAAACATTTCTTTCAAAGTGTCATTCATGACTCCCCGTTCCCTGCAACTTCAAGCAGCAGCAACAATTAGATTTCCTTTACAAGATCCAAAATTGCACAACAGCAAAACCAAGGCAAAATCAGTTTCTTGCCCTGAATTTTAAAGTTTATGTTGCTAAAACAAAATGTAAAAGTTCAGGGGCTTCATAAAACTGAAAAAAACTAAGGGTCTAGTGAACAGTTCAGCCAAAATACTTCTTAATAAGCTCCTTAGAATTAACAGAGAACATCAAGCAAAAACTAGAGTATATGCAGCAAATGTTACAGAAAGCAGAAAGGCAAAGAGATCAGAGATGGGTATATCCTAACTGCGTACAGACACATAGCTCAGCTAACCAGATTGCATACAGGACAGGAGTTAGCAAAAAAATGAGAAGCAACCCTAGATATGTCTTATTCAGTACTCCCTACTATTTAAAACAAGTAGTCTCAAAGAAGTCTTGCTTTCTTTCTTTTTTTGGCAAACAAGTGTAGTTATACAATTTCTACCAAACTTTTTTTTCTTTTCTTAATTTCCCATTTATCTCCATTAAAGTAATTTGTAAACATGTAAAGTGAGATTTTTTTTTAACAGGATAGAGTATATACCAGCTAAAGGATGTCAAGAATAAAACCTTTAACCTTACCTTCACTCGAAGATAGAAGAGACGAGGCTTGATCAATCTCGAGACTCTGATTATCATATGCTGTTTCTGGTACTTCTCCCGACATAGAGCAAATGGATTTAACAGGCTTGCCATTTTTCTGGCACAATTCACAAACATAAGACCGATTTATTTCCTACAAATATTAGTTGCAAACTTTAAATTAGATCCTCCTTAAGCAAAAGTATTTGAAAGCAACGAAATACACAGTTACAATGTGAGTGGAACATACCCGACAATGATCACAGACTAACACAAGCATCCTACAGTGAGTACACCGGCAACGTGAAGTGTAGTTATCAAATGACACGCCACAGAGGAGGCAAGTTCCCAACATAATAGGATCTAAGCTCCCAACAGAAACCCTGAAAGCAGAAATCCATAAGAGTACCTTGTAATCAAAATTGATGTCTTAACGGACAGTCATATGTTGCCTAAACCAGACTAAATCTATTGAATCCTGCAAAAAATAGCAGTATTTGCAGATAAAACTGACATGATCTTCCCAAGCTGTGCAATACAGAAATACGAAAGGCAACAAAAAAATCATGCTAAATGGAAGTAAATTAGATATATGAAAGCGTACCGATGGTCAAAAACAAAATTTTTTCCTTTGAAGAAGCCTCCATCTGGGAATTGTTCCATATATCTCTGGATTCCACCATATAACTGAAAAACAGTCACACCATGAGTAACATCAGCATTCTTGATCCTAACATAGTTTCATGATTTTCATCCCTCAGGGAAAATTTGATTTAGTATTCTCACAATCAGGCTTACACAGGAAGGATAACACAAACAACATAACCAACAGCAGCCATGTAAGCACTAGAAGTTCCCATTACCAAGGAAAACCAACCAAAAACTTTAAGGCAATATAATAAAATGTCTTGAAAATGTACGATATTGATATTTTATCAAACAAAATTGACTTTTCCAAATTAGCTTTGTATCTCAAATGACAAAAAACGGTAGATAATCTCGTTATATGGGTTTACAGGAAAATTCGTTTCTGGAATTGATTTTCTACTAAATGCAATGTGGGCAATGCTCCCGGCATATAAAGCTTACACATAATACTTCATCTTCCTCATGATGCCAGATAATGCAAGAGCTTCCTCAACAACAAAAAGCTGTTGCACCATGGCAAAGGACAAGAAGACTTTTCTACAAGGTAACTAGACATAGGTAATTCTGGTGCATAACTTATAAATCCAAATGGGCCATTTTCGATTTATTCAATATTGTGGAAACCAAAAGTGCCCATTTAGCTTCTCAAAAAAGGTAATTCCTGTTGTCATTCTTCTAGTGCATGAACTCAAGTGCTAGTGCCCAAGCAATTAACAGATCAGTTTAATAATGCAATGTATTATCATGATATGTATAAGAGAATAAAAAGATAAATTCACTTTATCCAATTCAAAACTGGTGGTTTCTTCAATTGGAGCTAGTACTACTTTTTCTTGCTATGATGGTAATTAAGGAAAGTCAACACAAAACAGAAAAGAACGGGCCAAATATAAGTAGCTGCATTTCCTACTCAGAGGAGCTCACCTGAAAAACATTTTCAAAACCAGCACCTTTAGATCTGATATAGGCTGATGCCATCTCACATCTAATTCCTCCAGTACAGTACCTTTAAATGCCAATAAACAAACAATCGAGATCCTCAAAAATGAGTTTGCCAATATAATCGAGGATCATGACGTAGCAAAAAATTGAAATACCCCATAATCACAGATTCACAGCAGTTCAGTGCAATTACGAGGATACACACAAGGAGATCAGGGAGTCGTACAAAAGGCTAACTAGAAGACAACAATGAATGATACTCCTGATATTCCAAACCATAGAGATTAATATGGTGGTAAAAGATCATAAAATATATTAGCCAAGTACCATCAATGAGAAGTTAATCATACTGAGGATAAGAAAGGGTGAAATTCTTTTTATAGAAAATGAGGGAAAGGAAAGGAAGGATTTAAAGGGAGAATGTTTTTTATCCCTCATTTTCTTGTGATAAATTTACAACCCAAGTGACCGCACCCTTACTGATAGCTGCAAAACCATCTACTCAGCAACAGCAAGATGGACATGCACCATGCAGTTAGTTAGAAAAGACAAGGATACAGTGTATGTAGAGATACACTGGAAGGTAAAGCAGGCAACAATGTCAAAGAAGCTTAAAAGTAGAAACCACAACTGACATCTGCTCAACTGGAATCAAAAGAGCTAGAATCTAGTACATTACTGGTACAACACAAGTACTCACATAAGGATATTATTCCCCCACAATTGCTCGGAATTGTCATCAATCCATGAGGGCAAGTCACTATACTGCCTGATCGCTGGATCCAATGTTTTGATATCTGGAGCATGAAACTTGCCTATTCTCGTCTCGTACAAGTTTCTTGCATCTAACAGTATCAGTTCCTTGTTGGAGCCACTACTTAACTCTTGACATTCACTTGGGAAAATAACAAGAAATTCAATAGTAGAAGACTTGGCAACAAGAGCAGTATAATGTCAACAATAAATGAAAGCTCAAAGTACACAAACCAATAAAGAGAGAATACCAGCATTCTGAAGAACAGAGTGAAATTCAGCTGCCGAGAGATGTCTCCCAGCATTTGAAATCTCCGGAGACTTCAACAAGGGATGAGAGCTTAACGTCACCAGTTCCTATGGACAGTATGATAGCCCGTTTCAGCTTGAATGTGAGGGAACGAAAGCAGATGCCTTCTGCAATCCCAATTGATTTAGATATAGTGAAACACAGAACAACCTAGGAAGTTTACTACTGTCTAGAAACAGAAAGACCCAACCAGTTCATACTTTTGCCTTTGAAGTCCCTATAGTGGGACCTGCTGCAACAACATGCTCATGACTCATCCTTATTCAAATAAATAATATTATCAGGCGAATTAAGTTGAGGCCAACCTTGACTATCCGGATACAATTTAATCCATAACAATGAAACAGATTACAAGAGTCTGATGATAGAAAAACAATTTATCTTATAACACAAATAAAGGTAGAAATATACATTCAGAGATAAATGATAAGTATGAAACACTGATACGTCCTGAAAATCATCCAAAATGAGAACAAGGACACAAAAATTATAAGAGATGCTACAAGCACACAGCCAACATCTATCCAGATGCCTCTCCCTTCAAAGCATCAGAATCAGCCTGGTGTAGAGCTCCCACTGTAAGGACCTAAGAGTAACTTTTCAGCTATACGAAGCTTACAATCAATGTCAAATAAAGGGGAAAGAAACAAACATAATTGTCTTTTGATTATCAAACAGTTAGCTGTGCAAAGAGTTTCGAATAAGTAACTAGAAGTAACAACAAACACCCAATTCATTGATGAGATTAACTGAAACAAGAAAACAAAGCAACATTCACATACTTCTTTTCAGAAAGCAGTGTTCAATATTCTCAATTCAGAATAACCAAGAACAAAAAGATGAGATGAACTGAAACAAGAAAAAAAAACTAGCGAAAATTCAAGCCATAAATCCCTAAAATTCGAGTCCAAAATGCCCTAAAATTTGCTACCTTATGCACTCTTCAATTTCATTTAGTTGTTACCTGAATAATGAGGGCGACTGTTGTCGGAGTCAGAGGCCAGGGGCAGTGGTGGTGCGATTGGAGCGGTGGTGGGCGCTGAGCCGACGACGGAGGTTGCTCTGCCCAAATTCAAAAATTACGCAAAGATAGAAATACATATAGAAAATGGAGAGAGAGAGAGAGTATACCGTGGTGGTGGAAGCGAAAGAGAGGTGATGGGGATGGTGTCACGACCGGCCTTAATTAAGGATAATTAATCCGGGAAAATCATGACTGGGGAAGGGAAATTAAGAAGCGGGTTTAGAAAGGGGTGCATAAAAGAATACTCAAAGAGTTTGAATATGCGTGAAATATTCCTTAAAAAGGAAAAAGGCATCGTTAGAGGCTTGAGTAAAACTTTATCAGAGTTTGCAACGGAAGGCGTAACTGAAATAATCAGTGTTTACAGCGGAAAGCATAACTGAGATACATGTATGAAGACATGTATCCTTTCTGAGCCTACTTTAAGTTCGACAAAAGCTCTACTCAGCAACAACACTTCATCGCCCATCACAGCTCAACCTGCACAAACATAAACATCGAAGGGCTAAGTACAAGAGTACTTAGTGGGCAGTTGCCAAGCATATAACATAACATCATTAACAATTTCACAATATCGCATAAGAGGCATGAGTTTCTTTCATATCCTTTGCTCATTAAACATTTCCAAATTCATAAATAGCATAAGGGCATTCTTCATCATCAATCTTCATTAACAAACATCGTGTCGTGGAGAAGGCCTTCCCCAACGAACACGGGCATCGCGCCGTGAGGGGGAGCCTCCCTCAGCGGTCACGGCATCGTACTATTGAGGGAGGCCTCCCCCAATAGACGCTGTAACACTGGCATACTGGCATCGCGCCGCGAGAGAGGCCTCTCTCAGCGGACACGGGCATCGCGCCGTGAGGAAGGCTCTCCTCAGCGGACACGGCATCGTACTGTTGAGGGAGGCCTCCCCCAACAGACGCAAGCATCAAACATAAGCATAAACTTATCAGCGTAAGGCATTCAAGCGTAAATAAGCGTAATCAAACGTAAATTACATAGGGCGTAAATAGTATAAACAGCATAGCGTAAATCATTTAACGTGCAACATAATAAAGCTTAGCTCATTTAAGTGTAATAAAGCATACCACACTTGAAGATCCAATTTGCATTTTAAAGCATAACACTTGCATAGCATTTTATTTACGCATAAGAAATTGCCCACCTGATAGCAAAGTTTTGCTAAGGTACTCTAACTCCTTGTGTAGTTCTTACTCTTGCGCTTGACCTTAATCACGAGAATATAAAATAAGACATTGCCTCGAGGAAAATTCTTAATTAATGAGAAAGCGTAATTTAACTGTGCATGAATCTGGTATGCATGTACTAATTTTCTGAGCGATAATCGGGAATTCTACTATTAATCCTCGTTAATAGATTTAACTAATCCTCGTCTAACGCGATCGAATAAAGTTGTGATTCTTCTTTCCTCATCGGAATATTCTAGTCGTGAAATAAACCTCGCATTTGTACTTGATTGAAAAAGGACTAACTCGGCTTTAAACGAGGTGTGACCTTGTAGAAATTATCGGGCTTTTCGATAGAAACATAATTACTAATGTAACCTCAAATAATTAATCGGCTCAAAAGAGAGTAGCCAATTAATTAAGTAAACCAGTGGCTTTAATGAAAAAAAATGATAGCTCACTTTAAATCTGAAGTCCAAAACAATAATTAATTAAGCAGAAATGGGCTTGAATAATTAATATGAAAGCCCCAATTGAAAATAATTCCTTGGCTTAAGTAAGTAAATAAATCTTAGCCCAAATGAATAAATAATCTAATAGTTGGGCTCAAATAAATGAAGTATGCTAGGCCCGGCTGTAATTAATAATTCAGCCCAATTGAAATGAAATAATAAAGGCTCATCTGAATAAATAAATAAGGCCCAACTGAATAAAATAACTGGGCTTGGTTTAATGAAAATTCAGCCTGTTCCGAAACCAATTAAAGGTGGCCCAATCATAAAAATAAAACAAGGCCCAATTGGATATAATAACAAGCCCAATAATCAATTAGTTGAAAGAGGCCCATTAAAAATTAGGCCCAATTGAATAAATTAGAATTGGCCCAATACAAAAATAATTGGATGACCCAAATTAACTAAATAAATCAAGCCCAAGTAATTAAATGAATGGCCCAAAATTTTAGCCCAACTCATTTCCTTATCTCCTCCATTCGGTCCCTCTCTTTCTTCAAAACAGACGCACGCCTCTCTCTTTTCTCTCTCAAGGAGCCGCTTGCTCCCTTCCTCAAAATCGGCGCTCGATCGGCCCTTCTTCTCCGATCACTCAGCTGCCGTCTGCTTTGGTTGGCTTCTACCGGCGACGAGTCTTACCCCGACGTCGTCTAAGTCCCGGCGCTGTCCTCTCTCTCGATCTCGTCTCTCTTTTTCTCCAAAACAGCAGCGCCGCCTTCTTCCTTGGCTGTTCAGCGGCCGTCGGCTCCGGTCTGCTTCGGATGCCGATGCGTCAAACCCCAGCGACGTCCTCTATCTCTCTCTTCGCAGAACTCAGTCGAGCCCTGTCTCTGGAATCAGCGCCGCGGTCACATCCTCGTCTGAATCCGGCGACTCAAACGGCGCCGGTCGTCGTCTGGGAGTGGCTGCTGCTTCGCCTGGAGTCGCCGCCGGCTGGAGTTGCTGCTGTTCGTCCGGTGGTCAGTGCCGACTGCTGCTGTTTCGCCGGAGTCGCGGCCTGCTGGACTTCGTCTGCCGCTGCTCTGTGAACCGGCGGGAGTCGCCGTTGGCGTCGCGCTGCCTTTGCCCTAAAATTGGCAAGGCTGTTGCTCGACGCTCCGCCTCCTCTATTGGGAACTACCGCCTCCCTGTAACGTCGTTGGAAGCTGCTCCGTACTCGAGCCCCTGCTCTTCTTCCTCAGAAATCAGCCGTCGCCGCCACTGAAGAATCGGCGAGGTCTCCGTGCTCCCCTCATTGTTTTCGTCCGGCAGGTAGCAAGCCAGAGGCTGCCACCGCCACCGCCAAGGGGCAGTCGCCCTCCTCCTCGTTTATTGGAACAGGTACAATCCCTTTCCCCCAAAAGCTAAGTTCGATCCCCAATTTTTGTGTAAAAGGAATTCTTGTGGTATCTAATACTCTATGAATCCCATAAGTGTTATTGCTATTTTCTTTTCTGAAACAGTGAGATGTAATACTCTTGATCTCTCTATATATATACATATCGGTTATGCTAGAGATTAAAACTAGGCACTGTGATTTGCTAATGTATCAAGAATTTTCCTTGCTTGCCTCGTGTGATAAGAAAATATAGCATAAACTGATTTCGATTGCTAAGTCCCTGTGTGCATATATATATACTCGTTTCCTGTTTAAGCTTCTAGTTGCTAAGGTGAATGATGTTAACAAGATTCATGTTGATATCCATGTTCTATGCTTGGGTATTATGACAGTGTATGTGGCTTGAATAAATTGAGAAAATAAACTGAGATAGTAGTATATACCTGTAATTGTTTGTTGTTGATGGCTGTTGTTGTTGATTTGTATGAGATGAACTGAAATAAGGTTGCTACTTTAACAAATACAGGTGAGTAAAGAATGAATGGAGGTAGGTTGCTGCTGAATTGTTTGCTTGAAGGAGTGTTGGCTAGTAGCCTTAAAGAATCGAGATGGTGGAGGTGGTTTGAATAGGTGGGGAGCAATAGGTAGTGGGGTGGCAGCACACTTATTTTGCTTTCCACTAACTTTATGGACATTTCTATCTCTCTTCTTTAATTGTTGTGCCAACTAGAGTGAGTGGCAGTAAGGTGGCCACGTAAATTCAACCTTGTAATATACTATATGATTTTCCCCAAGCTGGGAAGTAGATTGTATTTGTGAACTATAATAATATACTGGCTTCTATTCTCTATCATCTGTTACTGTATCTATTTGATATCTTTTTCCTTGCCTGCTAACTTGATAAACTATAATATAACTTAAATTAAATCCGTAGATTTAATCTGCTTTGCTGTCGGAATAAATCCTCGACTTCTAGTAGCACTAATAAAATATAACTGCTTCTGTTTCTCGATTAATAAATAATTTGACTTTGCTAAGTCAGTTATAACTTGGAAATAATAATTATTGAATAGCTCAATAATCCTCGTCGCATTTTTCTCATGCATACAAAAGCATACGGCTAAAATAATACTCCATCTCTGATAAAAAAAAATCAGGACTATAAACTGGATTCATTTATAAAAATTGCATTTACTCTTTTAATCATAATTAAAAGAGCGGGCTACTACAGATGGGGGGCGACGCCAGGCTGGAGAAGGTGGCGGCTAGCGGCTGCTTGCCGGAGACAAAGGCGGCACAGAGAGGAGGTAGAGAGAGGGAGAAGGGCTTTAGGTAGGAGAATTATCAACCTCATCCGCTCTCGATTGCAAATCGGAGAATTAGGGCTTTCCCCCTTTCCTGCCTCGATTATGTGGAGTTGAGAAGAGAACCGGCCGTAGAACACCATCATCTCGCCGATCCTCGGACCACCAGCAACGATGGGCGGGCTCTAGGTCGCGTAGCTCGCCGGTCTCCCTGAGATGGCGACGGCTGCGTTGTACCGAACAGAGAAGAACTAGGGCTCGACCAATCGAACAGAGAAGAACTAGGGCGCGGGGCAGCAGCGAGGGTGGGCGGCGACGGGCCGGCGTGGGGCAGCGGCGCCGGTGGCGGAGTCGAGAGGGGAGAGAGAGAGAGTCGAGAGACAGGGAGGAGACAGGGAGAGAGGACGAACTAGGGCTGGTAGTTTTGGGGTTAATTTCTAAATTTTCTAAATAAAATCTATTCCTTTTTTTTCTTTTTTCTTTTTTCTCTTTTTTCACTTTTAATATTCAATTTTTGGTATTTAGATTTCTAATTTAGATTTTATATAAGTGTTACTTAATGATAAAACAAAAAAAATGTTATGATTTTTTTATTTTTTAAAATCTATATCTAGGAATAAATTCAAATTTTAGGATAAACAATTTATTTGTTATTTTTAATATAATATAATATAATATAATATTTAAAAAATTAATAAAAAAAATTATACATAACAATTTTTATAGACGCTCATACATAACAGTTCAAAAACCGTTGTAAATGACTCTTATACATAACGGTTCTTTAACGTTATGAATAAACCGTTATAAAAGATGGTCATAGATAACGGTGGCACAACGGTTTTGTAATAACGTTATGTATGCAACTAATAGATAACGCAAAAACATAACGCATTTGTTCAAACCGTTATCTATGCATATAGACAACACTACATAGATAACGGATTTTTCCAAAACCGTTATCTATTCCTAAAAGTGCGCTCATACATAACGGTTTTTGAAAAAAACCGTTATCTATGCACTGTTATGTATGTAAACTTTTGTAGTAGTGCATACTCCTTCTTCGTCGAACTCCACATCTCGACTTATCACTGTTTTCTTGGTCTCTGGGTTATATAACTTATAGCCTTTGGAGTTAGAGTCGTACCCGATAAAGATGAATGCTTCACTTTTGTCATCGAGCTTCTTCCTTCTCTCATCTGGTACATGCACGTAGGCTTTGCTCCCAAATACCTTTAGGTGAGAAATTCCTGGCTTTCTCCCGCTCCAGGCTTCTTGTGGAGTCATTCCCCACACGCTCCTTGTCGGCGATCGGTTGGATAGGTACACCGCGCACGCCACTGCTTCGGCCCAAAACTCTTTAGGCAGATTCTTCGTCTTTAGCATGCTCCTCGCCATCTCCATGATTGTTCTGTTTTTTCTTTCCGCCACTCCATTTTGTTGGGGGGATCTCGGAACTATCAGGGGCCGTCGAATTCCATTTGCTTCGCAAAATTCTAGAAACTCCCTTGATGTGAATTCTCCACCTCGATCGGACCTCAGGGCCTTGATTTGTCGTCCGCTCTCCTTCTCGACGGCAACTTTGAATTTCTTGAATGCATCAAATACTTCTGACTTCTGCTTCAAGAAATATACCCACGTTTTTCTAGAAAAATCATCAATGAATAGCAGAAAATAATTATTTTTACCAAGGGAGCTTGGATTTATCGGCCCACACACGTCAGCATGAATCAACTCCAGTGGCTTTTGAGCTCTTGAGCTTGACTCCTTTGGGAATGGCTTTCTGAACTGCTTCCCGAGTAGACAACCTTCGCAGAGTTGATCGGGATGCTTGATGGATGGTAAACCTCTCACCATCTCTTTCTTTGATAACAACTCCAAACCACCAAAGTTCAAGTGCTTAAACCGAAGATGCCACAACCAAGACTTATCTTGGTAACACGCTTTCAGGCATTTTGCCATGTCATTTCGAATATTCAATAAGAACATTCTATTTTTAGACATTGGCACCTTGGCAATAAGATTATTTTTGCCATCTCTTATTGAAAGGTTATAATCTCTCATGTGAATATCATAACCTTTTTCTAAGAGTTGTCCCAAACTCAAGATATTATTTTTCATCTTGGGCACGTAATAAACGTTGGAAATAAATTCATGATTTTCATTCTTCAAGCGAATTAAAATTTTCCCTTTTCCTTTAACTGGAATTTTAGATTCATCACCAAAGGAGACGTTGCCACTTACCGACTCATCGAGCTCCACGAACATGCTTCTCTTTCCGCACATGTGGTTACTTGCACCGGTGTCGAGGTACCACGTGTCATCTGTTCTAGCTTCTCCTTTATATGCCAGAAGCACACTACCATTTGCTTCACTCGTGTTCTCGGCATAATTGGCCCTTTCTTCAATCCTTACTTTTTCACTTCTGCACTCGGAAGCATAGTGCCCAAAATTTTGGCAATTATAACATTTTATTGAAGATTTATCGTACCTCGACGGCGGGTTGCTCCTCCCCCGACCACTTGGAAACTCATTTCTTTCACTACTATTGACGAAGCCTCCTCGTCCTCGACCACGTCCACGTGCTAGGCCTCTGCCTCGATCTTGCGCTTGGCCACGTCCTCTCCCGGACTGTCCATAGCCATTGCTCGGACCTTCTTCTTTCTTTTTCGGGCTTACGTGCAACTTTAAAAGTTGCTCTGAAATTTCTTGCTTCTTCTTTTGCTTTTCCTCATATGCTTGCAGCGACCCCAACAAGAGATCGATCGTCATCTCCTCCAAATTTTTAGTTTCTTCAATCGTCACCACAATGTGCTCAAACTTTGGGATTAGTGACCGTAATATTTTCTCCATAATTCTTACATCCTCCAATTTTTCACCATTTCTTTTCATTTGATTAGAAACCGCCAAGACTCTTGAAAAATAATCCGAAATCGATTCAGACTCTTTCATATGCAAAGACTCAAACTCTCCTCTTAAAGTTTGAAGTCGTACATTTTTTACTTGCTCCGCTCCTTTGCACGCGTTCTGGAGCTTCTCCCACGCTTCCTTGGCGGTACTCGCATTCGAGATCTTCTCGAAATCGTCGTCCCCCAGCGCTTGATAAATGAGACAGAGAGCCTTCTTGTCTCTCTTTCTCGCGTCTCGCAATCTATCCTTTTGTTGTTGGGATGGTGTGGCCTCGTCCTGCGGCTCCTCGTAGCCGTTCTCCACGATCTCCAAAATGTCGTGGGCTCCCAATAGCGCCTTCATCTTGATGCTCCAATTGTCGAAGTTGCTCTTGTTGAGCATGGGGACTTGAAACGATTGTAGGTTGGCCATTCTACAGGTAGGATTTTATGGCTCAGATACCACTTTGTTGGAATATAAGAATATATAATGGAGAATTTATTTAATTGGTAGGAGGAAATTTAGAGAAATTGGTTGTGGACGTGTGTGTGCTTAGGAATTTGAGTGGGAGGATTGTAGTTTACTAACACAATCTTTCCTTAATTCACTTCATTCTAAACAATTGATACAACCTCCACATATATATAGTAGTCAAGTGAGAATTCTAGAATTCTCTTGATTTTTTCTATCTAGATTTTTCTACTTAAAATATCTTGATTCTAGATATTTCTAATACAAATATCTTCACTTACTTTTTCTAGAATTCTCTATATTTTTCTTTTAAAATATCTTGATTCTAGATATTTCTAATACAAATATCTTCACTTACTTTTTCTAGAATTCTCTATATTTTTCTTCTAAAATATCTTAACTCAAAAAATCAAGTTTATTTTTATATTTCAACATATACTGCATTGTTCATCAGTATATACGGCCCTGTTCATCAGTATATATGTCTTATTCATTACGAATTTTTTAAATTTTATTTTTCATCAATATCTTGATTCTAGATATTTCTAATACAAATATCTTCACTTACTTTTTCTAGAATTCTCTATATTTTTCTTCTAAAATATCTTAACTCAAAAAATCAAGTTTATTTTTATATTTCAACATATACTGCATTGTTCATCAGTATATACGGCCCTGTTCATCAGTATATATGTCTTATTCATTACGAATTTTTTAAATTTTATTTTTCATCAGTATATACATCTTGTTCATTAGATATACGTTTTGTTCATTAGTATTATATGTCTTATTCATTGTCCTAGTGTTTCACGAAAAATAGGGGGTCTCACTGGAGCGCGCCCCTATATATATATATATATATATATATATATATTCTAACGATGAATAATTAGGTTATGGTTAATTAATAGAAATTATTTAGTATTATTATTATAGACGAGTTTTTTCAACTACTTTATGAGTTTTACAATATATTAGAATATATATATATATATATATATATTAAAATTATCCAATAATCAATTCAAAAAATATATTAAATGATAAATTTTACGCCCTGTAAAATGAAATGAAATATAGATTTGTATTCATAAAAAAAATATAAATAATTAAAATAGTTTACTTTCACGTGTGAATGCACGCCATCTCTACTAGTTAATAGAAAAATGTATTGGGCACAAAATATAGATTGTCTACTATATCCATATTACGTATTTACTTTTAAGGTAATTGTGTAAATTATACATTATAGATTTTGAAGAATATATTAGTTCATCCCATTGATTAATGTATAATGAACATATGTGTGATATACAAGCACCCACAAACAAATAAAATCAATCAAACAAAGCAATTAATTAATATGTTGATCAAGATGATGCCGGAGAATTGTGCAGAGAATAAATATTCTCAAGGGATTTTGTGTATAAACTTTTCAACTCCCATAAAAAAAAACTTAGAAATAGAATACTTGTACTAAAGATAATTACAAACTAGTCCGATTAACCAAGGAAATTGCAAATAATGTTGAATAAATAAACTTAATTTAGTAAGAATTCTAGAATATTAGTTTTTTCAAATGTGGCGGCAATAATAATTTGTCAAATATGGTGGCAATAATATGTCAAATATGGTGGGCAATAATATGTCAAATATGGTGGTAATCTCCACCTATAAATATGTATTTGTATTGGAGTTGTGATGCGTAGAAATAAAAATTCAATAGGAGTATTTGTAGAGAGAAAAAAATTAGTACTTGGGTGCCATAATTTATTTGCTCACTTCCATATATATATACACGACCACACACACACATTGTGCACTTCTTTTCTCCAAATTTAATTAAGTCCTCCAATATTATACATATTCTCCCACATATATATAATATATTCCAACAAATAACATAAAACAACTAAATAAGAAAATTTGAAAAAAAAAAACTTAACATGACATTAACCAAAAAAAAAAGAAAAAAGAAACTACACAATATTTGTGTGATCGATGTTGTCTATGTCAACAAGTACAATTTGATCTGCATCATCTCCCCCAGTGAGAGGAAGATTGTGGATAGGACGATCACTACAAAAAAAATAATTGATTACCGGTGGCGTCTACCGTTGGTAATTTCGAGGCGGCCGCCGGAAAATGCATTACTGGCGGCATTATCGGCGGCGTGACACCACCAGTAGATTCCTCGTTGGTAACACGATTACCGGCGGCAAAACACGCCGCCGTTAAAAGTCGTCGGTGAACGGCGGAGAGCTGCCAGATGATTACCGGCGGCAGGGTGCGCGTGTTTGCCGCCGGTAATCTTCACCGGACGGCGGCGATTTTTTCCGCCGGAGACTGTGACCATTACCGGAGACTTTGTTACGAAGTAAGTGCAATGTTGTTTGAAAACATGAAATAAATAGTTGCTCAAAATAACATAAATGTAAAAAGAAAGTGCAAGTGTAATTTAATTCCAAAACATGAATTAAATAGTTCAACCAAATAAAAATACGTAGAAGTGCTGCTCAAGGTAGCTGACCTGACCGCCTCATGAACTCCTCAAATTGAGCTATATGCTGCTCGAGGGCCTCACGTGCTGCTCGTTCAGGCTCACGTGCTGCTTGTTCGGCCTGAAGGCGTTATTCCAGCGTGGAGATCTGTATCTCATACACCTGCTTAGACATCGCGGAAGTGCCCGTGCTGTGAGTAGACCTCCTACTAACCTGGCTCCGACCGACACTTCCAGTGCCGTAGAGCCGGGACCTGTCGGGCTGTACGACCTCCAAGTAGATCTCAGGCTGCCGGTCCTCTCGCCCAGTCTCAACAGCAATGCGATGAAACTCTGCCTAATTCAGACATAACAATGCATAATTGTTAGAAAATAAATACATTTCACGATGTATTATTAATATTTGATTAAACTTAAATGCTTACATCTAGTCTCTCATCCCTCGCTGACAGAAAAGTTCCATCCTCGCACATGTGGAGGCGGAGGAAGGTGCTATAGTTCTGTGCAGCCGGGGAGTCCAGTCTCCAAGCTCTATTCATGCATGCATATAAGATAAATAAGTTATTATTTGCAATATTTTATATATATATATATATATATATATATATATATATAGGGTGAGGCTACAAGGCTACAATGAAAACACTCCTTAGTGTATAAAATATGTACAAGATCCAGCCATCCATCTCTAAATAATTTACGGTCCAGATTAAAAATTAATCCTTTTTATGGTTTATAGTTATACGTACTGATTCGTAACAAATATTGGATGAAGGGCAAAACTGCCATTAAAATTGAGTTTGACTTTTCATATCTCTCCGTCTGTTTCGATAATTATGCGGTGGGATATGGAGAGATTTTCTTTTCCATAACCTAATGATAATGGTTTAGATTTTCGAATGTTTGATATGAATTGAATGCCAAAAAAAAAAAAAAAAGCACCAATCAGGTATTCATGTTGGATAATATATACTGGGGGGTTATTTTAATGAGGTATTGTACTTCGTTATGAATTATATTTTAGTGGGGTAAGAATTAAAATCATATTTTTGGTATTACGAATTATCTTTTTTGGTATTACGAATTATTAGAAAGTTTGCTCTATAATTAAATGATTTGTTATTCAACATTTTTAGTGGTTTACTACATCGTAAAGCCATTAATACGAATCTAATTTTTTGATTGTGAGAATTTGTATGATCTATTTTAAGAGTCGTACGAATTATACTTTTTTGGTGTTAATAATTGAAATCAAGTTTTATTTGAAATAAAATGATACTATGCTATTCTACGGTTTTTGTGGTTTACTACATAATAATCTTGCTGTTACGAAACAAAAAAATTTTAGTGAGAATTGGTCTGATAAATTTTTAGAATTGAAAATATAGTTGTTACGAATATGAAATTTTATTAAATTTAAGAATTAATTTTTTTTGTGGTTTACTACATAATAAAGTCACTGTTACGAATCTGAAATTTTATTAGTGAGATTTGGTATGATAAATTTTAAGAATTAAAATTATAGTTGTTAATTGTGAGAACTTATGGCAATTATTCATTCACCAAAAATACAATGAGTATATTATAAAGATTTGTATGGATTAGGCGTGAATATGTATTAAATTAAGCAATTACATGTTTATCCTTTTATGAATTAGGCGTGAATATGTATGGATTAGATTAGGCAAATCTTAAGCCATTAGATCAAACAATATTTAATGGACAAGATTTATTTATATTTTATACACTTAAAAGTGTTTTTATTATAGCCCTCCCATATATATATATATATATATATATATATATATATATATATATATATATAGGGTGGAGTTCTATAGAGACCATTTCTTATATAGAGAATGAAGACCAAATCTTGTGCGTCGATCTTGCTTAATTTAACGGTGATCATTCGTCCATTAATTATTGTAATTTTTCCATATTTATTTATTTCCCTAATTACAACTAATCAAATCTTTTATTTATGCTCAAATCTCTCCCTCACTGATCCGTCCCTCTCTCCAAACTCACGCTCTCTCTCTCTCTCTCCCACACGTTCGTAGAAAATACTAATGAACATACTAATGTTCGTAGATATGTTCGTAGAAAAATAAACGAACATACTAATGTTCACATAGAAAATACTAATGAACGTACTAATGTTCGTTGCTATGTTCGTAGAGAAATGAATGAACATTCTAATGTTCGATGATATATGCGTAGAAAAACAAATGAACAGCGATATGTTCGTAGGAAAATAAATGAACGTACTAATGTCCAGCTATTACGTTCATTGACGAATGGTATCACATCAGAAAAGGAATGGAGTATTTCACGGGATTTCATAAACATACCAAATTAATTTAATATCATGGAATTTTATGGTCCCTTGATTCAGATTCATCCAACGGACATGATGTGGTCTCTATTATCCATCTAAGTAGGTGGTCTCCATAGAACTCCACCCTATATATATATATATATATATATATATATATATATATATATATAGGGGAGGGCTAGGGTGAAAACACCCCTTAGTGTATAAAATATGAATGACTTAAGACCATTGATCTTGATGAATTAATGGCTCAGATCTGTTTTTATTGTGCATTCGGGATTCATAAATAGTGTGCCTTCAATTCGTACATTTTCATTAGTAAAGGACAAAATGGGCATTTAAATTGTAACTTCCGTCTCCTACCAATCGGTTCCAAAATTGATGCCAATTAAATATGAAAAACAAGATTTTCCATATCTGATTACATATATAGTTGAGCAATTAACTTGATTTTTCATTTTGCTTCGGTCTCTCTCTCTCTCTCATTGCCATTTTGAACTGAGCCCTAGTTGTGGTTGTGCCTGCTCTTCTCGTCTTCACCGGTCAACCTCATAACAGTGAGATTTACGGCCACCACCTACAGCGATTCGATACCTCCATTCGAAATCGGGTGTGTGAAGGAATTGTAGATCGTCTGATTTCGTAACTTCGCCGTCGATATTCGACCTGCAATTCAGAGCGACTAGGATTTTTAAACTCAGGAACTTTGGGTATGGCTGGGACGAAATCTAATCCGCCGGGTGAGTCGAAAATAAATGAGTGTTTTTAAATTTTTTTTTTGTGGTATGAAATAATTTTGTGTTTTGTATGCGATTTAAAATAAAATGGGTTAACCATGAACTTTTCACCTTTTGTTGATAAAGATAGTTTGAGTTTTGTAATAATTCGTTGAAATTGATATGTTTGATACAGAGTATGTTTGATATGTAATTTTATTGTGTGTGGCTTAAGTTATTTTCTGACATGAATTTATATGTAATTTCTGTTGAAATAATTCAAATAATTTATTGTGTGTCGTAATTTAATAATTTGGGTATTCTTTATATGCATCTGGATATTTTTTGCATGAATCACTATTAGATGTTGCGTGAATTCATTGGCCTAAAAAATGCATGTATGAATCTTAGGGTGACTCGAGGTGATATGATCATCCTTGGTGCATTTTCATAGTTTGTTATGCGGCTGATGAGCGTGAACTATATTGTAATCTTTAAATGTTTGAGTGCGTGGTTAGTAGATTATGTGATTCGTGTATGAATTGAACATGTGTTTGGTATGTTTGCCATTTAAGTATGTAGTTTTTGGTGGAAATTAAATGGTTACAAGTTTGATGGAATAATAGGTCTGAATCAATCTGATGCTATATATGCATCTTTGCGTGTGTGATAAAATTATATCTATGAGGTGTGCATGAAAGATTGTTTATTTATAGTCGTGGTGAAAGCTGTGGTTATGAACGAGCGTCAAAAGGCGGCAGTGGCGATGTTGGGATTTGATTATTTGCTCGATATTCCTATTCAGGATCTGCCTGGGAGGCTTAACTACTTTGTCATGGACAATTACAACGCTCGTAGGTCGGAGATTGTTCTTCCGTCTGGGAAGACAATCCCAGTTACTCCTCGTCTGGGTTTTAGTAATTCAGGCAGTGTGAGTACTCTTTTTTTTATGGGGGGCTTTTAAAGTATAAAGAAAGTTCAATTGTGTGTGTAAAATTTATTCAAGTTCGAGGAAATGGTATGAATTGGCGTCACATGTGGTACGTTTGTTACATACAATTGAATGAATATTTGAGATCAGAAGCAAGAATTGATCTGCATTTTTTTTTATGTAGTGGATTCAGTTACATACAAACTTATAATGATTGAATGCTTGCTAAATAACAATTTAAATACTCCAATGTGTGTAATGGTTACACAACATACAAACTTATAATGATCAAATGCATGCTAAACAGTATCATATTTTGCATCCTAATTTGAATGAAAATCAATCAACAAGAGTCACAATTAGCAGTGAAAGTTTTTTTCCAAAACAACAAAAATATCTAAGAACCAAATGTTTAAGATTGAAATGTGAAAAACAAAAAAATGTTCAATATCAATGAGAAGAAGAATGGACAACGCAATAGTGGTAGTCACTCTTCGTCGCTCTCTTCGTCAACTACCTTCCCACAATGGTACAGATTACAATATCGAGAATGAGATATATGTTAAATGGAAATGAAACATGGTATATTTAAAATATAAAGAAGTTAACTACATAAATTCGAGGTTACTATTGTAATATATCAGTTCGTGTTGTTCCAGAGGACACGTGAGTATTTAGAAATGATTTATATGCATGCAATCAACTAATACGGACATATTACTAACTATTAAAAACATGAATTGCTAATTTGAAATGTATGAATTACTGGTTAATCTTATTAAAAAAATATAGGTATTCTGAATCCGTGTTAGACTATCGGGAAAAGAATGAGGCATAATTTAATTCGTGAGTCATGCCCTAAAATGGCCACAAAATTCACAACGCTAATGAATTACATAATTGGCTGCATTAATTATTCAAGCAATTCCAATTCATGTTGTTCTGAAGGAAAATCTAGACTTTGGGATAAAATTAATGTGATCACCGATCATGAATCACATATACAAATTGCATGAATTATTTCATATAGAATTGAATCGGATTTAAATAAATTTCGATTCATGCAGCATGAACGGGTGATTCACGCAATTTAATTTTGATTTGTTCTGTATCAACATGTAATTCATTCAATTTGTCTTTAAGTAAAAAGTATGTCCTATTAGGCATACATCTGGAAAATAAACAATTAGATATGGATGATAAGAAGAGAGAAATAAGAAGAACAGATACCAGACGACTCTATATACAACTCCAAAATTATAATATGATGCGTAGCTTCAAACTTATTCTGTATTTTGCAGCGATGGAAAAGTGAATTACAGATTTATATGTATTTAACGTGTAGGTGAGGTTGTATTGTGAAAAGATATGTTTTGATATGGAAAGAATTTAATAAGATTATGGTAACTGATTCTAATCAATTAAAATGACCAAAAAATCCCCTAAGATTATTGGCGTCCATTTTTAGGCTGAACTTTAGGATCAAATCAAGGCATAGGATCTAGAAAATTAAAGGGTTGAGATTCGTTCCTATTTTATACAAAACAATCTGTTTTTATTTTAGCCCACCTATATATATATATATATATATATATATATATATATATATATATATATATATATATGGGTGATGATAAATGGACACCTGGTGTCCTGAACACCTACATAAAACCGGTTTTTTTGCATTTAACCCAAATGGGCCGATTTAGAGGAATTTTTGTATTTACTAATTAACCCCTCATATTATTTAATGTTTTTTGTTGTTTTTTTTGTTTACTTTTTTTTCGGTTATTTTTGTTTCCTTTTTTTACGTTCTTTTTGTTTCCTTTTTTTTTTCTCTTTTTTTTGGTTTTTCTTTTACTTATTTTTCAGTTATTTAGTTATGAAAATTATGTAAATCATATATTTGAGATTTATATGATTATTTATTCCGAAAATTGTTGAATTTATTATTTAAAATTTTATTATTGATTTGTTACCAATAATTCATGGTTTTTTGTTAAAAAAATCCTAGATTTGTTTGTAGCTATTGTTTTTTTTAATTAATATTTTTTTAAGATTATTTATTTATTTCTTTAGAAAATTTTGTTATTATGTTTTTTATATTTGAAAATTATGTTAGTTTTTATTTGATTTTTTTTTATTTGGAAATTATGTTATCTTTATTTGTTTCAAATAATTTGGTGATTATTCTAAAACTAATCATAGATTTGTTTCCACTAATTTAGATATTCTCATTCTCCACAAAATTATCCTATATTTGAATCCACTATTTTACAGATTCTCATAAAATATTTCAAGATTTTTTCCGAATTTTTTATTATTTATATTTTTGGAAATTATGTTTTTATTTTTTTGAAAATTATGATTTTTTTCCCATTAATAAGTAAGTAATATTAAGACTTGAATCCACTATTTGAATGTTTGCCAGATGTTTGTTAAAAAGTGTGATCGAATTTCGTATAACATTCTGAATGATTTTTATCATCCTTAAAATTTGATATTCACCACTTTTATATTATGATTTATTTTTCATGAATAAAATCTAAAATCAAAAATCAAAAATCAAATCTTCACAAAAGAATGAAAAATCCATATATATATATATATATATATATATATATATATATATATATATGTGTGTGTGTGTGTGTGTGTGTGTGTGTGTGTGGGTGTGTGTGTGTTTTTATATTATATTCAATAATTTAATTTAAATTAATTAACTAACTGCATTTTAATTTTATAACGAATAATTATATTGACTTCGTTAAGTATACTATAGCAGTTCATCGTATTAAGGGCATATATCATGTTTAATACTTTACTATATAAACTTGTTTCTAATTCAAGTATATGTTAAATAGTGCACGAGCGAAATCCAATCGTATGAATCATTTAACTTTATTTTATTTATTTATATATTATATTCACTAATTTAACTTAAAATAATTAATAACTCATAATTTTATAACGAATAGTTATATCGACTTCGTTACATACACCATAGCAGTTCATTGTCTTATTGACATATCACGTTTAATTATTTAGAATAATACATTGTTTTTCATTCAAGTATATGTTATATAGTTTTCCGAGTGATATCCCTGCATATGATTCATTTTATTTTATTTATTTTTCTCAATTTCACTAATTTACTTAAATTAATTAATTCAACTCTATTTAATGGAGTATACTTTTTATTTCAACTTCACTAATTCATTATGATATTATACTAACGCTTATATTAATCTAAATTTTTCCCAATTTCACAATTTTAATATTGTACCTCCATAATAAGTTGTCACATAATTTCATTTTGTAATATATTTATTCATTTATAATGTATTCTAGGCATTTTTTTTTTGTGCTTGTACAACTTCAATGGTTTCCCCAACATAAATATTCATGCATTATATATATCTTATAAAATTCATTTTTTATTACAACTTCACTAATTAATTAAACTTTATTTCATAGTTTTACAATAACTAAGGCCACATCGTTAGTCACACAATAATGGTTCATTTTGTTAACATCATATCAATTATAATACTTTATTATAATATATTCCAATAAAGTATATGTAATATAGTTTTTCGAGCAAAATCTCATCGCATGATTCACTTAAAAAAATTATTTTTCATTACTCACCCTATAGTACTTCATTTTGTTATTATTATATCGCTTTTAATAAAGTGTATGTTATATAGTTTTTCGAGCAAAATCACTGCGTACGATTGACTATACTTTATTTTTGCTTCCAACTTAACTAATATTTCAATTATATAAAATGAATATCTTTATGATATAAGCAAACATATATTCGCATTTTTTTTTTTGGATCGAGGGTTTTTGGTAGATTGTGAGGAAGACGACGACAATTTGGTGAGGAGTAGAATGGGATTGGGTGAGGCGTGTTTTGGGGTTTGGGTTTATTGAAGAGGCTTAATTAATTTCTGATATGGGAAGTAGGTGAGGTGCGATTTGGACCGAAAATAAGAGACAAATGGGCTGCTATTTTTTCAGTTCAGTCAGCCAAAATATGCATATATATTATATTCAACTTTCTTTGTATTTTAATTTATTGTTATCCACATAATATTACAATATTTTTTTTTACAAATTCAGTAATTAATTTCAAATGATTAATTCTACTTTACTTCATTGACTATAATTATTTTCAACTTCGTTACTCATACAATACTATATTCATTTTGTTATAATTATATTACATTTAATACTTTATTATAATACATTCAAACAAAGTATTCCTTAAATAGTTTTGCGACCGAATCCAATCATATGATTCATGGCTTTTTAGTAATTTTTTTTTTCAAATTCACAAATTATTTTCAATACATTGCAAAATATCATCGTATAATACATTGTTTCTCATCCAAATATATGTTAAATAGTTTTGCGAGCGATTTCCAATCGTACGAAAATATTATTTTCAAATTTTAAACATTCATATTGCCCACATATATATTCCTTCATTTATAATATATATGATTCTCCGAGCAAAATACCATCGTATGATTCATTTTTTAATATTATTTTTCCAACTTCACTAATTTATTCCAATTCATTAATTCAACTTTATTTCATTGAGTTTAATCATTCTTATTATTATTATTGAGTTTATTTCAATTCACTAATACAACTTCAAACTATATTAGTTCATTTTCTTATCATTGTATCGCTTTTAATAAACTATATGTTATATAATTTTACAAGTAAAATCTCATGCTTACGATTCATTTTATTTTATTTTTTCTCATTACTCACACTATATTATTTCATTCTCTTAATGGAAACAAATCTAGGATTATTTTTAGAAGAATATCCAAATTAGTGGAAAGAAATAAAATAACATAATTTCCGATAAACCAAAATAATAAATCTTCGGAAAAGAAAAAAAACAAAATTTTAGAATATAAAAATACAAAATTAAAGAAAAAAATATATTTTCGAAACAATAGAAAAATAATATGTAGGAACAAAAATAGGATTACTTTTAGGATCTTCATAAAATTAGAGTAAACAAATAAATAAAACATAATTTTCGAATAAAAATAAATAATATTAATTTTGGAAAGAAAAAACTGGAAACAAATATAAGATTATTTTATCAAGAAACAAATAATCAAAAGAATTCCAGAAATAAAATTCAAATTTGATTTATATAATTTTCGAATTATATAATTAAGAAAAGCTTCTGAAATAAAAACATAAAAATAAGAAAACAAAATAAACGAAAAAAAGGAAACAAAATGAAAGAAAAAGAAGGAACCAAACCAAACTGAAAAAAAGGAATCAAACTAAACGAAAACAAACTAAGTTCGGATTTATATTAACAATAAAATAGTAGTACTTAATAAGGATAAATTAGTAAATAACTAATTCACTAAAAAACCGACCCACTTTGGCTAAGTGCAAAAACTCTGGTTTTGACCGAGTGTCATGAACACTCGGTGTCCATTTAGCTTTTCCGTGTATATATATATATATATATATATATATATATATATATATATATATAGGGAGAAGATCCATGGAGAATGCTAAATATTTTGAGTATAGAGAATGATTGTAATCCCTTAGATTAGTTTAATCCCACGGTCCATATTAATTCTTCTATCATTGACCGATTTTTTCATTAAGGTTAATTAAGTAATTTTTGTGTTTTTAATGTAACCGTCTATGCTTAATTTAAGATTGACCGAATCTCTTTTCTTCATTAGTTATAGTTTTGAAGATATCTTCCATTAATTTTTAATTATTTATTTCTTAAATTAGTTTTTTTCGTTTATGTTTGGGTTTCAGTTTCTTCGAACTTATACGCTCAGAATAGTCAAGTTAAATATTTTATATTAACAAGAAAAATTCGAATATTTTATTTAGATGTTCGTAATTTTTTACGATTGTTCGAAATATTTTATGTTAAATATTTTATATCAACAATAAAAATTTAAATATTTTATTAAGGTATTCGTACTTTTTTTATGCTTATTCGAAATATTTTTTGTAAGCAAGTCGTTCGAAATATTTTATGTTAAATATTTTATATCAACAATAAAAATTTAAATATTTTATTAAGGTGTTCGTACTTTTTTATGCTTATTCGAAATATTTTTTGTAAGCAAGCTGTTCGAAATATTTTACACAAATATTTTATATCAACAATAAAAATTCAGATATTTTATTAAGGTGTTCGTACTTTTTTTATGCTTATTCGAAATATTTTTTGTAAGCAAGAAAATATTCGAATAATTTATTTAAATGTTCAGAATTTTTATATGCTTGTTCAAAATGTTTCATGTTAAATATTTTACAATTATGAATCAGATATCAATAATATTATTCGGGATTATAGTTCGTAATGAATAATTACAATTTGTAAATGAACAAAATATATCTAGGTTTCCTAAACGCATGAATTTCCCCAAATTTCCAGTAATTAAGCTGAAGATAAATTTTAGATTACACGCATATCCCCAAAATTCCAAAATTTAAGCAATTCGGCAAAAGAGAAAAAAACACGTGAAGAAAGACTAACATGATTATACATTCAATAGTGGTATGAAGATGATTCAGAAGCATATTTCATCAAAAAACGTTGGTGCGCACTATATCTCTATTCTATAACCTAATTTACACAATAAAAAATATTAAATCAAATGTGAAAATAAATTATTCCAAAGTCTTGGTATCGGTTGCCTTTATCTCCAATCGGGAAAGTAGTGCAAAGATTAGGGGCTGAAAAATTTCTCCAGAGGCGGCGGCGGTGAAGATCATATCAAAGGACAGAGAATGAATTCTTTCGAAAATTGGGCAGACATCCAGAGGGGTCTATCCATGAGCAGACCTGCATCGATACTAGCCCTGAGCTTCCTCTTGTAGTCGCTCATCATGTCACTGTACCTCTTGCTGGCTTTGTGCTCCCACATCGCCCTTACCTCAGGCTCTTCCCAGGCGACCAAGCAAACTCTTTCTGTTGAAAGAAATAGTTAATTTAATATATAACATTTTACAATAGATAATGATAAATTTATATGTACTATAAATTCAATCATACTCGTAATTCGTCAAAGTACGAATCCTTGACATCCGGGGGAGTCAACCTCCAAGTGTACCCGCCTGGGTTATCAACCCTCTTAAATGCTTTAGTGCAGGCTTTGGCCAGACCCACTGGCTCTATCAAAGTACTGTGTAAAACTAATTTAAGGAATTGTTTGCTATACGAAAAATAATGATTTAAATTAAAATACTTACCCATTAGGCATCCTCTGAAAGACAATCCTCCCAGCTTCCCTAGTCGAGCTGGCCCTGATGTCAGCAGCTGATGGGCCTCTGGGCCTTCTAGCCCGTGAACTAATAGAGGCCTGGGGAGTCTCAGGAGTCGCAGAAATGTGCGGACCGGACCCATCAGATGTGTCATCAGTCGGCTGCTCATCCCTATCAGACCGACCAGATCGATCAAACCCAAATAAACCTCTAGGAGTAGACATGTTACCTGTTTCAAATTGATTTAGATAAGCAATGACACACATAAAATATCATAAATTGCTTGAATCAAACGAAATTTCGACAGCATAACTCAACTATATATCAACCAAACAAACAAATACATTGTCAAATATTCCAAACAAATGAACATATATACATTGTCAAAACAAACAACTAAACAAATACAATTATGTCTATCACCAATATGTTCCCTAACCATCACTACTGTCATCATCACTACCGTCGTCATCAGATGTCAACGGTTGATCATCGTCTTCTGGTTCATCATCATCTTCAATGTCAAAGGGAGAAGATCCTTAAGAAATTGATTAAATCTATCCCACAATATATGATATCATATCATTTCATGATAAACACATACTAGCATACTTAAAATTCAATTAATCATACTTCATTTAACAAAATTATCTAACATAAATAAATCTCTAACAAATTCATACTTAAAATTAATCATGCTTTATAATTAATCAAACTTTAATTTAAAATTAATCAAACTCCAACAATTATTAATCTATACTATATTAAAACAGCAGTTTTCAATTTGAAATTGATTTCAAATCAATTTGAAATTGATTTGAATGGCGATTTTGTGATTCCTTCAAAAAATAATGTCATATTATATATACACAAAAAATGGATTAAACTAACTTAAATTAAATTACAACTTACAAATCCCACGTCTAAAAAAATGGAGCATGCACTAAAAACTGCATTTTTTTACGTGCAATGCATTACTAATTTATTTCACACTAATTCAACAAAATATATTAATTACTTAGAAAACACTATTCAAATATATTTATTCAATTTGATTTTCTTTTAAATTCATCAACTTTAATTTATAAAAAAATATTCAATATGGATGTTAAATTAAAGATAATGACGATATCTTTAATTTGATGTAAAAATTATAAAAAATAAATTTAAAACCAATAAGTTATTATAGTTTAAAGTCACCAAATTATTTTTTTCTCTCTCCTCTCTCTTCTCTCCTCTATCATCTCCTCTCTCATTTCTCATTTTTTAAAATTCACGGTTCTTTCATTCCTTTTTCCATATTTTTTTATTTTATTTTTTATGTTTTTACTATAGATCAGTATTTTTTATATTTTACTATTTATATTTTTATTATATCAGTTTAATGCAATTACAATGATAAAACTTATATTTGTTCATTTTAGAAATCTTTAGCTTAAAAATATTTTTTTAAAGGTCAACTTTATATTAATATAAATTTGTAGATAAATAACTAATATATAGTATATCTTAAAAATCGAATTTTTAAGCTTCAAAATTACTCATTGGAAAATCAGTAATTAGAGAACCATTATCGATTTTCTTTAAAAATAAAAAATAAAAGTAAATTGAAGAGTTTAATTTTTTAGTAGCACATTTATTTAAATTTACTGAAATTGTATACATTTTATTTTGGAAAATGAACGACACATATCTCATGTTAACCCCTTTATTTTTTTACTTTCCAATTGAAAAAAAAAATGTATACATTGTAACTTTATTTTAAAATTTGAGCATAAACAAAATGACCTCATAAATATGCATTCGAAAACTATATTAAACTACAGTTATACTATATGTAAATAAATAGTTTTGTACATCTTAGAATATTATATGATCCATAATGATACTCATTATCATCTATACTTGCTTTGGATATTTCATAATTTATTTATTTATAAATTTATACACATTATCAATTAAATCAATTAATTGCTATTTCAATAATTGAAAATTTGAATGTTTTCAGATTGATATTTTTATTGAGATTATATTGTGAATAATTTATTTTTTATTGAGATCATTTATGTTTATATTTACTTATATATATATATATATATATATATATATATATATATATTATGTTTAACATTTTTATTTATTTATTTAAATTATCGTTCAATTTCGATGATGGTCGTGCATCGCACGAGCGGGCACATACTAGTTAGATTATAATTAACAAAATAATAGTAAAAACAAATTTAAAATTAATCTAACAAATTAATCTAACAAATTAAAATTAATCATACTTCACATATTATAAATTAATTAAAATTAATCAAATTAACATTAATTAGATTCTAACAAAATAATAGTAAAAACAAATTTAAAATTAATCTAACTAATTAAAATTAATCATACTTCACATATTATAAATTAATTAAAATTTGTAATACCCCGTTTTCTCGAGCTAAGTTTAGAAAATTTTCGAACTTAGATTTAAGATGATTCACGTCGGATTGAGAGAAAGAATTTATTTTAATTCCAACAAAAATGATTTACAAAAGCATTTGTAAATTTAGTAATTAAATTATATGCATTGCATATTTATTGCATTTAGCATTCAAGTATTTTCACGAGCTATTTATTTAGCGAACCATGAAGTATTATTACAGTTTTCATAGTACAACCCGAAAGATTTTTAGTTTATTTTATTTTACTTCCACCCACTACACCCACCTTTTCGCAACTTACATAGTTTCCACTACACCCACTACACCCACCTTTTCGCAACTTACATAGCTTCCACTACTTCCATCTTCCATCCCACAACAATCAGTCCAAGAAATGCTTTGCAGATCACTGAAGCCTCAGCCAACTCAAAGAACCATCACAAGGTTTCATCTTTTAAAAACTTCACTACTTGTTTTTATAGTATTCTCCATTTATTTCAGAACACACAAACTTCGGCTGCCCAATCAAGAATCACACCCATACACACATTCATCTACAATAACTGTTATACGAAAACATATATGCATTCATGATCTGTGTACATCTATATATATATATGAAGCCTGATTAAATGAAAATAGAATAAAATGAGTTTTGAAGCCTTAAATTTATCTTCAATTTTGGAGTGGGTTGTGTGCGATTGGAGTCGGGGGTCGTCAGTTGATGCCGGAGGTCGGAGATGGCTGTGAGTTGGGAAGGGGATGACGGCGATGGCGGGCGTTTTTCGCCGCTGTTCGACCAAGAGAGAGAGAGATGCGAGGGCTGGGTGTTGTGCTCTGTTCTCACAGAGAGAGCGAACTATGAGTGAGTTGAGTCAGGGAGGTGACGGCGGCGGTTGTGAACTGCTGCTGTCTGCCGGAGTCAAGCGAGAAAAAAAAAGGGAGGGTCTTCGGTCGGCGGTGGCCTTGATGCTACCGTCTGACTGAGAACGAGGGAGGCCAGGCGGCGGCTGCTATCACCGGGGAAGAAGGCGGCGGATCTGCTGCGAGGACGCCGGAGACGGCGGTGCTCCGCGGCAGTTGCGCCTGCTGCGCCTTGTGCCGGCAGTTGAGAGAGTTGAGGGAGAGGAGAGTCAAGGGGCGGCGGCGTGATCGGCGATGGTTGCCGTCGTCCGCCGGAGGAGATTCGAGGGAGAAAGAGAGGCGGAGCCTTGGAGAGAGAAAGCTGCGTAAGGTTGTGAGTGTGTGTGCGTAGCGGCTGAAGGGGGGGAGAAGAAGGGAAGGGGGTTGGGCTTTGAGGGACTTGGGCCGATTTTTTTTGAGTGATGGGCCGATTTTTTTTAAATAGATTTGGGCTGCGATTTTTATAAGCTTGGGCCGATTTTTAATTTTATTTAGCTGGCCCGATTTATTTTATTCAGTCTGGGCCATTCCTATTTTATTGAGTTGGGCCTCATCTTTTAAATTTATATGGGTTATTATTTATTTAAGCATGGGCTCTATTTAATCTATTTAAATGGCTTCCCTATTTTAATTAATTGAACTATTAATTAGTTTAATTAATTTATTTCAAAGACTAGTTTTCATAATAATATTAAATTATTATTATATGTATATTTTAAGTAAATTACTTATTATATGCTAAGCATGACATGAAATCGCATTTATTTTGCAATAAAAGTATTTAATTGGCTTTAATTATAAATCCAATTATTAAAGAAAGATGAGTAAGAATATTGTTGGTGTTCTTAACTCAAGAGAAATATTTTCAATTATTATTCATTAAATTTTGAAAATCTGGCTAAGTGAATCCTAGAATATTAAGCACTACACCATGACTTAAGATTAGCTTCACGAGACCTATTAAGAATAGAATTTCTTGTAGGCTTTGTGACCAGGGGGATTAGCGCTGCTTTCCCAAGACAGGTTTTTATGTGTATGATCTTCAGGCTTTGCCTATCCAGGTGGGCTTACTTTCCAAATGTACAAAGTATGATTGAGTTATTAAGCTCTAAATGTTTCAATGAAATACAAATTGTTTATTTAATGTAATGAAAACTGTTTATCCAATAAAATGTTTATGTGCACTCTGCTCTGTTTAAGGCTCGCGCAGTTAATCAATTGAGGTTCTCTTATGACCTAATACGTTGTTTGAGAATTGTGTACACTTGTTAGTTGACTCGGTGGGTTGATCTCCATCGGGCTCTAACCAGAGGCGTTATAAGGGTGCTCGGCTGGATGTGTTCCAGAGCATGAGAAATATCAGGCCTGCCTGGGTAGCGTCCCGAGGTCAAAGTAAACTTGTCTGGGTTACGCCCTCAGTTCAAGTAAGCGGGAGACAGAGATCCGTCGGTGGCTAGAGGTCCGGGATCACAGCGAGTAACAGAAAGGGAGTGTGACATGTGCGCACAAATGAAAGAAAATATTTTAACATGCTTAGAAGTTATTTCAATTTAAAACCTTCTAAGTCATGTCAAGTATGATTGGATAAACTGTCTTTATTAAAATATAAAATATTTCAGAAAATGCATGCCCACTAAGTACATTAGTACTTAGCCCAAAATTACTTTCAAATGTTTTCAGGCTGGCTGGTGCTGACGGGACGGAGTTGAGGCTAGAGTTAAATTCCTAATTTAGACTTCCGTTGTAGCAATCACTTATATCCGTCTTTTGTTTTCCCAACTTAAGATCTTCATGTTAAATTTCAAATGATATACTTGACCGAGCTTAGACTCTTCACTACTAAATTTATGCTAATGAATGTCGGTTGTCAGAAGCACGAAACAAAACTTGTGATCCCAAGGGGCATAGCCCGACTCTCTATCTTATTATTCGGGTTTTAACAAGGTTGTTCCTTGTTTATTTCTATGAATTAGTTGCACCTCGATTATATTTATTCATTCAAGAATTGGGGTGTGACAGAATGGTATCAGAGCATGAGTTTTCTTTCATGTTTCTGATAACCATAAGCTTTTGATGTTGAGTCTAGAATAGTATCTCCAGACTTCTAAGAATTTCAATAGCCCTCAGCTCGCCGTCACACTGCCGCAACTAAGGTACGATAATAGTTTCAAAAATATACATATATGTATTTCAGATGTTATAAATGTTTCCAAGAAAAAGTGTGCGCTTCAATGAATGATGCTATGTGAATTGCTTATCGCTTTCTATATGTTATAAGTTATGAATTGCTAATCGCTTTCATATTGTTATCTTGGGTCTCCGACTCATATAACCAAGCTCAGTATCGTGTTTGGGACAACCCGAGCCCTTAACGATAAGATAAGTAAGTATCGTGTTTGGGACAACCCGAGCCCTTAACGATAAGATGAGTTAAAGTCGTGTTCAGGACTATTGAGCCTTTCACGAATACCAGATGTATTGTCGAGTTAGATTCTTTGAATCTTTCCGGCACAAGCAAAGTTTCCATGAAAGGGACTTTAAATGTCCATATATGTTAAGGTTTCAAAAGAAACAGAAGTATGTATGTATGTATGAATGAATGAGAAAGCTTTATGCTGTCGTTTTAGGCTAGCTGCCTATACGATTAGAATGGTGGATCCTCTTGCAAACTGTTTGAGTACCACCCAAGAATGTTTTGAGAATGTTAATCGTGATAGCACCGCTTGATCGATTTAAGTAAAGACTGGTAAGATAGAAATGTTTAACATAGAGATGTTACAACATAGAGGCACTGCCTTAAGACTAAGGATTCACTTGAGCTATTTCAATAGCGGTGAGATTAAGTTTTTCACATAAGAACTTATGTTGCTTATGATTATGATGTCAGTCGTGATAGCTTTGCTAGAACGGCATAGAATGGACTTTCATGGTATCAATGACTTATGATGAAGTACTTACTAGTAAGTTTTAAATTAGAAGTTTGACCAGAGACTTACATGAATAAGAAGTTGACATGATTGGGGGCGAAGCTCCCATTTGACTGAGTGATTTGTTTTGTTGGGTCTGGCCAGCCCACATGACTAAGATCTCGGTGATTGTCAATTAAGATTTTTGATCTCGAGGTAGAGCATCATCACAATATATAGAGACTCGTACTATATAGTTGTCACAATAGAATATCATTTTATC
This sequence comes from Salvia miltiorrhiza, assembly GCF_028751815.1. Lineage (NCBI taxonomy): Eukaryota > Viridiplantae > Streptophyta > Magnoliopsida > Lamiales > Lamiaceae > Salvia > Salvia miltiorrhiza. Next base: position 29,871,043 of record NC_080391.1, read on the forward strand.
ACGATAAGTATAGTAGCGATTAGAATTACTCAGTTTATCATTAGTTTTCAACCAGCTGTCAATATGTGGTCCACATGGTGGACAATAATAAGAAATGCGTAAAGGAGTTCGTGAATGAATCGTGTCATGAGATATTCAATTCCCCTAGTGAACCAAGGAGATATTATGAAGGAACAAGCAATGAACGAGACTCTCACCACCGAGTCACTACAACAAATGGAGAAGTAAAAAAGTTCACGCACAAACAAGATATGTACACCACCTCAAGATGGAGGTAAAGAAAAGGAAATGAAATGAAAGAAATAGAGGAAACCCTTAAATAGAAGGTATAACCCAACCCCAAGGCTAGTAGGCTCAAGCTAAGAGAGTGAATGCTTTGGCTAAAGTGCCGGAAGCTACAGCAAGAATAAAGTTGGAACGCCACCACAATGGAAACTTAGAAACCCCCATTAAATAACCATTTGGAAATGGGAAAATGAGTTTACATGGCATAAGGAGTGCCATTAATCCTCGAAGTGAAAGTTACGAAGACGATGAGAAAAGTTTGATGTTAGAATTCCCTAGTCAATCTGAGAAGGTGACTTAGGACGAAGGAAACAATTAAGGAAGTTCAACTGATTTGAGAGTACAAAAATATTTTTCCCAATGAATTACCAAATTTTCACCAGACCTAGTTTCATGCAACATAGTATGTCACTATGGGGAGCACTAATTAAAGATGTCAAAAAAAAAAGATGATACACTAAGGATGTGTATTGATTATAAGAAGTTGAAGCAAGCTCATAAGAATAGACATCCTCTTCCGAGGATAGACGACCTGTTAAATCAGTTGAGAGGAGCCGGTGTGTTTTCCAAGATTGACCTAAGATCCGATTACCACCAACTCAGGATGAAAAGAGAAGACATTCCAAAGACAGCGTTTCGAACGCGTTATGGACTTTACGAGTTCACAGTGATGCCCTTAGATTTAACGAATGCCCCAGCAGTTTTCATGGACCTAATGAACAGAGTTTTCCATCAGTATCTCGATAGTTTTGTCTTAGTGTTTAATGACGACATCCTCGTATACTCTAAGACCGAAGAACAACATGAAGAGCACTTACGCATCGTACTCAAAACCCTGCGCAATGAGAAATGGTTTACCAAATTCAACAAGTGTGAATTTTGGTTAAAGGAAGTTATGTTTCTCGGTCACATAGTGTCGACTGAAGGAATCAAAGTAGACCCCGCCAAGGTCGAAACAGTCAAGGAATAGAAGGCACCATCAAATGTCAATGAGATTAGAAGTTTTATCGGTGTAGCAGGTTACTACAGAACATTTATCGAAGGATTCTCGAAATTGGCTAGGCCAATGACTCAACTTTTGAGAAAAAGGACTAAATATGTTTGGTCTGAAGCGTGCGAACAAAGTTTTAAGTAGCTCAAGACTAGGCTGACTACTGCACCAGTGTTAGCAATACCAGGAGAGAATGAAGAATTTGAGGTGTACACTGATGCCTCGAAACTAGGAATGGGTTGCGTGTTGATGCAAAATCAGAAAGTGATAGCATATACGTCTCGTCAATTGAAGCCCCATGAGCTGAACTACCCGATTCATGATTTAGAATTAGCAGCCGTTGTGCACGCGCTGAAGATTTGGAGACACTACCTCTATGGAGTTAAGTGTAAGATCTTTACAGATCATAAGAGTTTAAAGTACTTTTTCGAGCAAAAAGGATTTAAACATGAGACAACGAAGATGGCTCGAATTAGTAAAGGATTACGATTGCACCATCAGTTACCATCCAGGAAAAGCAAATGTAGTAGCTGACGCCCTGAGTCGAAAGACGAAGACTAAGCTAGGGTATTTCATTACCCAACAGAAGGAGCTGATTCGTGACTTCGCTTCACTCAGTTTAGAGATTTTTCTTGTTCCCCAGATTCAGTATCGGGTTATGTAGCTGCACTGACAGCTAAACCTGATTTGAGAGAAAGAATTGTGCAAGCATAAAGAGAAGATTGGTTCTTGGAGAAGATGCGTCTCGCTGCAAGAACGAATGAAACGAAAGGATTCACTGAAGTAAATGATAACGCACTTATGGTTGGTGAAAGATTGTGTGTGCCGCACAATGAAGAGTTAAAGAACGAGATTATGAGCGAGGCTCATGATACTCCATACACTGCACACCCAGGCAGTACAAAGATGCACCAGAATTTAAAGAAAATTTTCTGATAAACAGGAATGAAAAGAGATATAACGTTGTAGTGGGTCGATTATCAAAGTCAGCGCGATTTCTGCCAATTCAAATGATATTTGGATTGGTGAAACTTGCAAAGTTATATGTCAAAGAGATAGTACGCCTTCACGGTGTACCTGTATCTATCACGTCAGATCGTGACACCAGATTCACATCGCGTTTCTGGAAAAGTTTACAAGAAGCCATGGGCACTCAGCTGAACTTCAGCACAGCGTACCATCCTCAGACTGATGGACAGTCAGAAAAAAACGATTCAGATTCTAAAATTTTCGTTGCGAACAATTATCGCAGACAAAGGTAGAAGTTAGGAGAATGTGTTACCTCTCGAAGAATTTGCTTATAACAACAGTTATCAAGCAACAATTGGAATAATCCAGATGAGGTCTTGTATGGCCGAAAATGTAGTTCACCACTTTACTAAGATGAAGTGGGTGAAAGAAAGCTGTTAGGTCCTGAACTGGTCCAACAGATGGTTGAGAAGGTCGACCACATCAAGCGAAGAATCAAAGAAGCTCAAGATAGACAAAAGTCTTACGCCGATAAACGCCGATCGAAGTTAGAATTCAATGTTGGGGATCGAGTTTTCCTCAAAGTTTCTCCCTCAAAAGGAGTTATACGTTTCAGAAAGAGGGGCAAGTTACAACCCCGTTATATAGGACTTTTTGAGATCCTAGATAAGATAGGCCCTGTAGCCTATAGGTTGGCATTGCCACCCAGTATTGGAGACGTGCACAATGTGTTTCATGTCTCTCACTTAAGAAAGTATGTGTTTAATTCAAAGCATTTGATTAAACCAGATAAAGTAGTCCAAGTCAGGACTTAAGTTATGAAGAAAAACCAGTCCAGATACTTGATCGCAAGGTTCAAGTTTTACGAGGCAATAATATTGTTCTCGTCATGTAGTGGAACCATCACAGGATGGAAAAGGCCACAAAAGAGATGAATAAAATGAAAGACTAGAATCCTCAGCTAGATTATCAAGGTATGTAATTTCGGGGACGAAATTTTTTTTTAAGGAGGGAGGGATGTAATACCCCGTTTTCTCGAGCTAAGTTTAGAAAATTTTCGAACTTAGATTTAAGATGATTCACGTCGGATTGAGAGAAAGAATTTATTTTAATTCCAACAAAAATGATTTACAAAAGCATTTGTAAATTTAGTAATTAAATTATATGCATTGCATATTTATTGCATTTAGCATTCAAGTATTTTCACGAGCTATTTATTTAGCGAACCATGAAGTATTATTACAGTTTTCATAGTACAACCCGAAAGATTTTTAGTTTATTTTATTTTACTTCCACCCACTACACCCACCTTTTCGCAACTTACATAGTTTCCACTACACCCACTACACCCACCTTTTCGCAACTTACATAGCTTCCACTACTTCCATCTTCCATCCCACAACAATCAGTCCAAGAAATGCTTTGCAGATCACTGAAGCCTCAGCCAACTCAAAGAACCATCACAAGGTTTCATCTTTTAAAAACTTCACTACTTGTTTTTATAGTATTCTCCATTTATTTCAGAACACACAAACTTCGGCTGCCCAATCAAGAATCACACCCATACACACATTCATCTACAATAACTGTTATACGAAAACATATATGCATTCATGATCTGTGTACATCTATATATATATATGAAGCCTGATTAAATGAAAATAGAATAAAATGAGTTTTGAAGCCTTAAATTTATCTTCAATTTTGGAGTGGGTTGTGTGCGATTGGAGTCGGGGGTCGTCAGTTGATGCCGCGGAGGTCGGAGATGGCTGTGAGTTGGGAAGGGGATGACGGCGATGGCGGGCGTTTTTCGCCGCTGTTCGACCAAGAGAGAGAGAGATGCGAGGACTGGGTGTTGTGCTCTGTTCTCACAGAGAGAGCGAACTATGAGTGAGTTGAGTCAGGGAGGTGACGGCGGCGGTTGTGAACTGCTGCTGTCTGCCGGAGTCAAGCGAGAAAAAAAAAGGGAGGGTCTTCGGTCGGCGGTGGCCTTGATGCTACCGTCTGACTGAGAACGAGGGAGGCCAGGCGGCGGCTGCTATCACCGGGGAAGAAGGCGGCGGATCTGCTGCGAGGACGCCGGAGACGGCGGTGCTCCGCGGCAGTTGCGCCTGCTGCGCCTTGTGCCGGCAGTTGAGAGAGTTGAGGGAGAGGAGAGTCAAGGGGCGGCGGCGTGATCGGCGATGGTTGCCGTCGTCCGCCGGAGGAGATTCGAGGGAGAAAGAGAGGCGGAGCCTTGGAGAGAGAAAGCTGCGTAAGGTTGTGAGTGTGTGTGCGTAGCGGCTGAAGGGGGGGAGAAGAAGGGAAGGGGGTTGGGCTTTGAGAGACTTGGGCCGATTTTTTTTGAGTGATGGGCCGATTTTTTTTAAATAGATTTGGGCTGCGATTTTTATAAGCTTGGGCCGATTTTTAATTTTATTTAGCTGGCCCGATTTATTTTATTCAGTCTGGGCCATTCCTATTTTATTGAGTTGGGCCTCATCTTTTAAATTTATATGGGTTATTATTTATTTAAGCATGGGCTCTATTTAATCTATTTAAATGGCTTCCCTATTTTAATTAATTGAACTATTAATTAGTTTAATTAATTTATTTCAAAGACTAGTTTTCATAATAATATTAAATTATTATTATATGCATATTTTAAGTAAATTACTTATTATATGCTAAGCATGACATGAAATTGCATTTATTTTGCAATAAAAGTATTTAATTGGCTTTAATTATAAATCCAATTATTAAAGAAAGATGAGTAAGAATATTGTTGGTGTTCTTAACTCAAGAGAAATATTTTCAATTATTATTCATTAAATTTTGAAAATCTGGCTAAGTGAATCCTAGAATATTAAGCACTACACCATGACTTAAGATTAGCTTCACGAGACCTATTAAGAATAGAATTTCTTGTAGGCTTTGTGACCAGGGGGATTAGCGCTGCTTTCCCAAGACAAGTTTTTATGTGTATGATCTTCAGGCTTTGCCTATCCAGGTGGGCTTACTTTCCAAATGTACAAAGTATGATTGAGTTATTAAGCTCTAAATGTTTCAATGAAATACAAATTGTTTATTTAATGTAATGAAAACTGTTTATCCAATAAAATGTTTATGTGCACTCTGCTCTGTTTAAGGCTCGCGCAGTTAATCAATTGAGGTTCTCTTATGACCTAATACGTTGTTTGAGAATTGTGTACACTTGTTAGTTGACTCGGTGGGTTGATCTCCATCGGGCTCTAACTAGAGGCGTTATAAGGGTGCTCGGCTGGATGTGTTCCGGAGCATGAGAAATATCAGGCCTGCCTGGGTAGCGTCCCGAGGTCAAAGTAAACTTGTCTGGGTTACGCCCTCAGTTCAAGTAAGCGGGAGACAGAGATCCGTCGGTGGCTAGAGGTCCGGGATCACAGCGAGTAACAGAAAGGGAGTGTGACATGTGCGCACAAATGAAAGAAAATATTTTAACATGCTTAGAAGTTATTTCAATTTAAAACCTTCTAAGTCATGTCAAGTATGATTGGATAAACTGTCTTTATTAAAATATAAAATGTTTCAGAAAATGCATGCCCACTAAGTACATTAGTACTTAGCCCAAAATTACTTTCAAATGTTTTCAGGCTGGCTGGTGCTGACGGGACGGAGTTGAGGCTAGAGTTAAATTCCTAATTTAGACTTCCGTTGTAGCAATCACTTATATCCGTCTTTTGTTTTCCCAACTTAAGATCTTCATGTTAAATTTCAAATGATATACTTGACCGAGCTTAGACTCTTCACTACTAAATTTATGCTAATGAATGTCGGTTGTCAGAAGCACGAAACAAAACTTGTGATCCCAAGGGGCATAGCCCGACTCTCTATCTTATTATTCGGGTTTTAACAAGGTTGTTCCTTGTTTATTTCTATGAATTAGTTGCACCTCGATTATATTTATTCATTCAAGAATTGGGGTGTGACAAAATTAATCTAATTAACATTAATTTTAATCTAACAAAATAATTAATTAATAAATAAAATAGCGAGAACGAGAGCGTACGGTAGTGGTCGGCGGCGGAGCGGTGGCGGCAGCGGCGTCGTTGAACTGAAATGTTAAAGAAAGAAAATGAGATGTGAAAGTGAGAGAGAAAGAGAAAGAGAGAGAAATGAGACCTGCAGGGGTGGCTGGCCGGCGGCGGTGGCTCGGCGGCGGCGGCGGCTGGGGGTGGGGCGAGGCGGCGACTGGGCGTGGAGGTGCGGTAGGGAGCGGGAGAAGGGGAAATGGCTGTGCGTGAAAAGAGGATCTGGGGTTAATTTAAGAGTAAAAATTTAACATGCCCACTTCCTTATCTTTTATTTGTAAAAATGTCATATCTTATTATACAAAACATTCTATGCCCTAGTCTTTAAATACCCTTTGATTTGATGGGTTTGCTTGGTTTTCTGTGAAAGTCTTACACATTTGACCGATTTGACAGCTATCAATCATAAAAGTCAACGATTTGACAGCTATCAGTCAAGAATACATATGAACGATGGGTGGGGGATCTAGCCACCCATCGTTCATATGTATTCTTGTCTGATAGCTGTCAAATCGTTGACTTTTATGATTGATAGCTGTCAAATCGATCAAATGTGTAAGGCTTTCACAGAAAACCAAGCACACCCATCAGCATCAAAGTGTAAAATAGGTACTTCACATAATTAGGGCATAGAATGCTTTGTATGATAACTTAGGGCATTTTTACAAAAAAACTTAAGGAAGTGGGCATTTTTGCCTATTAACACTTAATTTAATTTCACAATTACCGGCGGCATTTTGCTGCCGCTAATTAGTATATATAGTTAAAATTAAACTTAAATTAAAGTATTTTATAAATACCAGCGGCGACAATGCCGCCGGTAAATGTAAAAAAACGACCCGCCTTGTTTGCCGTCGTTGGGCCGCCGATAATTACCGGCGGGAGATCCGCCGCCGGTATTTCGGCGTTTTTTGTAGTGGATACTGATACATAGCTAGCTTTCAAAATTGCGGATACATTTGTAGCGATCAGTTATGATCCCATCAAGAGATTCTTTCAAAACAATAATCTAAACCTACTTTTTCAATGAGCTTTATCCAGATGCATAGCAGGTTGGGCTCTGTCTGGAATCAAGACTCTTTCAACCACATTGTTGATTTAGTTAAAATTTTACTGTCATTACAAATGTAAAATCCTTTCTTTTGGGAGTTATGAGCTATTTTGGGAGTTATGACCTATAGGATATTTAATTTGAAGGCTATGAATTAAAGGATAAATTTGTAAATAAATTCATATTATTATTATTATCTTAAATGAAAGATTATAATGAGTAAAACGAGTAATATAGTATATGAAAAGAATTTCCCCGAGGAATTTTACACTTTTTGGGTGGCCCACTTCTATTCGGTCTTCATAGGCCCATTATAGCTCTAATGGCCCATATGGCAAATTTGCTCAATGGATAGTCCAAAACATACTCCCTCCGTCCCAATAATGAAGTCACACTTTCCTTAATGGGCTGTCCCAATAATGAAGACACATTTCTATATATGGAAATAATTAGGGCTTACCAAATTATAATTAACTTAACCTTCATCACTAATATAAATAACAAAAAAAGACCTAGGCCTAGTAATTCAATCGTCCGCCTCTCTCTCGAATGTTCTCTCTTCTCCTTCACCATTTCCTCTTCGATCTGATCTGCCGTCCTCCACTACGTCGCCGCCCTTCTCCGATCTGATCTGCCGTTCTCCACCGCCGCCTGCTTCTTCTTCTTCCCTTGACGAAATCTGGTCTGGTTTGTAGGCGCGGCGGATCTGGTTCTGGTTCTAGGGGCTAAGGGTTGCAGGGCGGCGGATCTGGGGGCTAGGGTTTGCAGGGCGGCGCGCCATTGCGTTTGTGAAGAGAAAATGAGAGGCGAAGGGAAAGGGGGTGGGGAGACAACGACGATGGCTGACTTCCGGCGCCTGCCGCCCCAGCCTCTTCCGGCGAAGAGCATCACTGTTGACTTCCGTTTGACCGCCGCCGCTTCCTTCCAGATCTCCGGTGAGCAGCAGCAGGTCACGATTGCCGCCGCTTCCTTCCAGTTTCTAAGTTTTCTTTTGGATTCGATTTTGAGTTCGATTCTGAGAATTTAATTTAATTAATCTGTTGGTTCCATTTATGAATTTGTTCGATTTATGAATTTGTTGGTTCCATTTAATTAATTTGTTCCATTTATGAATTTGTTCGATTTAATGAATTTGTTCCATTGTGGTTCCATTTTCGTTTTCTTTTTGGGTTCCATTTTAATTTCAGATTCAAAGCAACTGAAACCAGCTTTCATTTTAGAATCACATTGAATTTGGCTTTGAATTGTTGAAAGTAGAAGAATAAATAAAAAAAAACCGCATAACAGTAAATTAAAAAAAATTTTATTTTATTTAATTAATTAAAAAAATTCAAATTTTATTAATTTAAATATTTATATTTCCATAATATTTATAAAATAAAAGTAAATACAACTGCTAATCAATTCTTTAATCAAATACACTAATGAGGTGGGCCATAACACTTTATCACTTAAACTACCTCTCCTTAATCTCCGTGCCCAAATGAAATGTGTCTTCATTATTGGGACGGAGGGAGTATATAACTGTGTTTAAATTTTTATACTTTCATATAATTTTCCCATCAATCAAAATCATTCAATATTTGCTTCAGACCATCGTTGTCTTCATTTTGTTTTTTGTTTTTCTAAAGGGTGATTTTAAAATAGCCTCCAATTTTCTCACTGCAACGTTTAATTTTAAAAGATAATAAAAATAATTATAATTATACAAATTTACCCTTTGAGCCTCCATTTTGAACTTCTAAGAATTCAATAAATTTATCCAAATAAATTGACAGATAAATCATTTATAACTTCCATCGTGAATTGTGGAAAGAACCAATGAAATAACACCATTTGTATTGCCGCAGAAAAACATCAGCGTAAGGCAGAAGACATCATGATTATGCTGATCATGAAACTTATGCCGCCACGGATGATGCTACCCAGGGACGGAGCCAGGGGGGCTAGAGCCCCCTCCCATTTTTTTTTTTAAATTTTTAAATTTTTAAATATATATAGATATATGTTTATACCTATTATAAAATAATTTTGTTTTATAAAAAATTATTTGGTTATTATATTCTCTCATATATACTTAATTTAAGGATAATTTTGTTTTTTAAAACTATATGATCTATGAAATATTGTTTGTTATTATTACTATTATACTTGTCTTTTAATAAAAAATGCCTAATATGTATGAAATGCTAAAAAAAATTATAATGTTTTGAAACTAATTTGTAATATTGTAACACCCCATACTTTTCCTTATAAAGGGAGATAGTGTTTTAACACTATTGAGAATATTGAGATGTCGAGATGTGAGATTATTTTTCTTTTATGACCAGATAAGACAAATTTTCTATTAAATAGAGTTATGAGTGGACAAACCAATGATGGAGTTAGAGTGATGAGATTTGAGAAACGAGTCGAGTTAGAGATGCTGATTGAATTGAGTTGAGATTTTATTTTACTTTCGACTACCGGGAATAGAATTACCGGATACCGAGTTATCAGAGATTGATTGTCCTATTAAGAAAATAGGAATAATGAGTTTGACATAGAGTCGAGGAAGAGAAGGAGAGAACCCTTTATGATATTACCTTGAAGTAGCATCAAAATACCATTGAGAACCTTGAGAGTTAAAGACTAGCTTAATAAAATCGAGAGGAAGTTATTGATGGATGGTAATATGAGTAAAATAGAGATGTTGATAGAATTGAGAATGATGTTAGAGTTGAGATAGAGAGGTAAATTGTTTTTGATGTTGAGATGAAGGACGAGAGATAGAGTCGAGGTAGTGATTGAGAGTCACTATAAAGAGGATTAAGCTAGAAGTGACGATTAGATTAATGACGAGTGATGAACTGTTGTTAATGTGACAACTTTGTGAGCTATTTGATTGACGTTATGTGTTTTACCTGATATGTGTGCACTTATAATTGTGTAATAGTGGTAGTACATGATTTTTATTTACCACCACACATTCCTACACTCACACCCATTATTTTTAATCTCTTTCTCACATGTGGGATTAGGCGGATTAGACATGTTGCTAAGTGGGGAGACAAAGTACTATTTGAGCATTTAATGCTTCTTATCTAAAAGGGGTAAGATTCTTGATTAAAACCAAAGAGTTTCTCTCTCTTTCCGTCATTCTCATCATTTTCAGCCCCTTCACTTTCTCCTCTCCCCCTCACTCCATTCTTTCTCTCCTCCATTGGAGACCAAGCTCAAGCTTCTAAAGATGTATCTATGGTGAAATCCTCCACTAAATCTAGTCCTTAAACACTTTCTACTCTTGATTCTAGAAGATTAGTGGAGTTTGATGCTGGAAGAATAGAGAGAAGATTTCCTTTTTCTCGAAACTACTTGAGTAAGTGTTTTAATCTTTTGGATCTAGACTTTATTATGTGATATATGTGCATAGAAGGATGACTGAAGCATGAGAAACTCCCCCTCCACCTTTTTCGTCATTTTCGAAAATTAGGGTTCATGCCCTTTAAAAATCTTTCTGGTTCTTTTCTAAAATTGGGGTGAGAAATGTGTTATATGTGATGATTTGAGGTGATTAAGATGTATTTTGCAAAGCTTAGTCTTGAGATCTGAGATTTTACAAAATTCAGTTTGAGATATGATTTTGGAAAATCCTTGAGGTTATGTTTTGAATGATGATTTTGATGATGAGCATGAGTATATAAAAGGATTAACGTGATGATTGATGAACGTGGTGTTTAAATGAGTTTCTGAGTTGGCTATGATGTTGAGTGATAGTATTTTTGATGTTTGAGAGTGTTTGATGATTTCTGGGAATGAAAAAGTCGATGAGTTTTCGAGATGTTCTTGATGGCACTGTTCTGCCTTGAGTCTTGTTCTGCTCTACCGAGTTGTGTTTCCCCGCTGGTACGCCAGAGGGTTCGTTTCCCCGCTGGTATGCCAGAGAAGTCTTTTCCCCGCTGGCATGCCAGAGGATTCATCTCTCCACTGCCCTGCCAGCGAATACATTCCTCTGGCGACAGAGAGTTCGCCATTCCTCTGGCGACAGAGAGTTCGGCTTTCCTCTGATGTTTGATTCCTCTGACGATCGATTCCTCTGATGTTTGATTCCTCTGACGATCGATTCCTCTGACGATCGATTCCTCTGATGTTTGATTCCTCTGACGATCGATTCCTCTGACGATCGATTCCTCTGATGTTTGATTTCTCTGACGATCGATTCCTCTGACGATCGATTCCTCTGATGTTTGATTCCTTTGTTTAGTGATTCCTCTGCTATGCCGATGAGTTCCTTTCTCTGCTCTGATGTGAATTTTCCTCTACTGGCGAGCATTCCTCTGCTCTGGCGAGTATTTCTTCTCTGCTCTGCCGAGCTAGTTTGCTCTGCTCTGTTGAGTTTTCCACTCTGACCACCGAGCATTTCTCTGCTCTGGTCTCCGAGTCAAACTTATGTTTGTTTGTTTATGATATGTTTATGTGAAGTTGTATGCTTATGTGTTTATACTTGCCTATGTGCTTGTCTGCTATGAGTATAGTCAGAGTTGAGAGTAAAATCGAGAATAGGACGTGTGAATCCTTAGAGGTTGAGTATACCTAGGGATTTAGTTTTATTGGGTAAATAGACGTTGAGTGAGAAGTTATTGTTGAGATGAGATTGGATTTTAGTAATGAGTTCTAACTAAGGTTTGTTTTATCACATGAACTTTCGTGATGATGTTGATGATTTATGAAGACCCGAGCGAGACGAAGAAGTAAGTCACCTGTTCCTATCCGAGCTTAAGCGAAGGACTACAGGTGGGCAATATTTTGAGTATACGTTTATCGTATGAGCTTTTTTTTTAAAATGATAAATGATGATATTTATGAGTTTATCAAATATTGAGATAAATGATGTTTAAGAACTGTTTGACTTGCCAATTTTTGATGTTGAGCTTGTATGTTACCCTCTACTGATGAGACGAATTCGGTCCTGCCACAAGCGGGATTTTGTGCACAGAGGTGATTGTGAGCCGTCTTCGGGTCGGCCGGTCACGGTACTTAAGAGGGAGGCCTACTTCTCAGTATCGATAATAATGATGAGTTGTAGACGTGGTACATACATGATGAGTATTTTGATAGCGCTATCGTTTCTTTATGATGTTATGATTATTAAAACTGCATGCACAGATTCATTTATGCTGACGTATTTCTGTGTATTGCTGATGATATGGGAAGCTTCAAACATATAGCTCTAAGAGCGCCTTTGATGTTTTTCCGGCGTTTGCCCACTGAGTATTATTACTCACGCCCTGCATATATTTCTAAATGTGCAGGCTAAGCAATGGAGCGAGATTGGACTGGTGCTGGTGGGGATGGTTTCATTGATGAAGTTTCTATACTGTTTTTCCTTTGATGTTAGAGTCTTAAGGATAATGTACCTTGTTTTCCTTCTGATATTAATAAAACCTTAGTGAGATGATACCTTATTTCTTTCTAATCAAGCAATATACTCGCGGTTATATGTCTTCATACATATAATTGTTACGCCTTTTGCTGTGGTACTCTTGATATTATGTTTCCTTATGGAAAATAAGTTGTACCTACTTTGCTTTTCTTCTTGAAATTTCTAATATTCAAGAAGTTATAACGATGTTGACGTATATACCTTTGAGCCGAATTATAATGCTTTGCCTTGTATGTTCTGATGTAAGCTTCTGCCCGATGTTCAGTTTAGTTCTATTGTTCTTTATTCAATTATTTTAGTCGTATCGATACTCGTACCCCGCTATTACTAGCATTGGGATTCGGGCTGCGACAAATATATAGAAAATATATAATCTATGGACATGTTGTTTGTTATTATTATTACTCCCTCCGTCCACGAAATGAGTACCCATATTTCCTTTTTCATCCGTCCACGAAATGAGTACCCATTTCCCTTTTTGGCAAGTGTACCCCACACATCTCTTTAATTAATACACTCAAAAAGTGGGACCCTTAAACTATTCACACTACACTCCATACATTTCTTAAAACCCGTGTCGTCCACAAATGGGTACTCATTTCGTGGACGGAGGGAGTATTATTATTATGCTTGCCTTTTAATAAAAAATGTCTTAAATATACGGAATTTCCAAAAAAAGTTTTGTGATATATTGAAACTATATAATTTATGAAAATATTGTTCGTTATTATTAGTATTATGCTCGTATTTTAATAAAAAAAATACCTTAAATATACTGAATGCCCAAAAAAAATTTCTCGGGGGCTACCGCCCCCGAACCCCCGTACAGGTTCAACCCCCCCCAAACTAAATTCCTGGCTCCGTCCCTGATGCTACCGCGACGGTCGTATTTACTGGTGACCGAAAAATAATGTAAATATGGGGAGACCTTGATTATTGTATTTGTTTTTGTACACATCGAGGAAGACTTTATTGAGAAATTCATGCATTCATGTAACTACCTTGTTCAAACATAATAAATATATATACTCCATGTATTCAAATCCCATAGATTGAATTGGATAGTAAAATTGAAATGATGATTATTGTGCTTCTTCGTGCTTCAGCCGCAAGAATCAATTGTTAGATTTTTGAATTTGCGGCAATACAGATTGATTTTTTCGTTAGATACAAGATAAGAATTATACGTAATTTATCTACTAATTTGCGAGGTGGTAGTATGTATTTTTCTTCAGATTTATTTGAACAAACTGATTGGTATATCAAGATGAAAAAAAGCTTCTCTTTTTCAATTTGTGACTTCTTGTGTGTAACACATTAACCAATCAGAGCATGACACCACATGTTGTTACTTAAAATGCAGATGGCATGAATGATGATGATCATGACTAATTAAGAAGCAAATTAAAATCATTTGGCTTATGAGTGTATATGCCTACATCAATATTATAACATATAGGAATCGAATGACCTCTAGTGACTGAAAAAATATTCAAACTGTTATTCAAAAAATTATAATTAATTAGAAAGTTCCTAATATTTTTGAACTATACAATTTCTTAACTGGCGTATTAGCTCAAATTTTGTCTATGTCTATGTAGACCGAGTTTCTGCACTTCCTTAATTAATTTCTAATATACAGTAATATTCTTCATGCTGCTCGACAAATAAGTAAACCACTGAGCGATGATGTGAATCTGAACTAAAAATACAGCACAAGAAATTAACACAACATACACTACAAAAAAACGTCATATTACCGGCGAAATTTACCGGCGGCAGCTCCGCCGCCGACGATTACTGGCGGCTTTCCGACGGCGGAGCGGCCGACCCGTAAATTTTAAATATAAGGCGTACATACCGGCGGCGATGCCGGTAAAATCGCCACCGAGGCCGCCGGTAAATATTAAGGCCGTCGGGAAATTTTTTTTTTTATTTTTTTTTAATATTTAACAAATAGCGGCGGCATCTGCCGCCGGTAATTAGATGCCGCCGGTAATTAGCGGCGGCAAGATTGCCGCCGGTAAAAAGAGTGCGGGTCCGGCTTTGGCGGCGCCGCTAATTTTTAAGCCCAAATTCGGGAGCCCTAACCCTCTCCAGACCAGAACACCCCCCTCCCCTCCAGCCCCCTTGCCCCCCTGCCCTGCTGCTGCCTGCCGCCTGTCGCCGTCGCCGGTCGCCGCCGTCGCCGCCGTCAAGGTAAGCCCCTCTTTTCCTTCTCTCTCTCTGTCTCTCTCTCTCTCTCACCCTCTCACCCTCTCTCTTACCCTCTCACCCTCTCTTCATCTTTCTCCTCCTAATTTCAGGCCAATCCTGCCGCCTCACCGCTCCTGCCACCGCACGGTTCCGCCGTCGACTCCCACGGTACACTCTCGTTTTTAATAGACTTTTATTTATTTGTTTATTTATTTATTATTTATTTATTTGATTAAAATTAACTTAACTCTAATTAATTTATTAATATAGGATGTTTAAAGTATGATTAATTGAAATTAATTTGCTAATTAGATTAATTTTGAATTGATTTAACTATAATTACTTTATAGGATGTTTAAAGTATGATTAATTGAAATTAATTTGGTAATTAGATTAATTTTGAATTGATTTAACTATAATTACTTTATAGGATGTTTAAAGTATGATTAATTGAAATTAATTTGTTAATTAGATTAATTTTAAATTGATTTACTGTTTCGGATGAAATGATATGTTATTATATATTGTGGGATAGATTTAATCAATTTCTTAAGGATCTTCTCCCTTTGGGATAGAAATTGATTATTTCTTAAGGATCTTCTCCCAACAAATGATTGTGTTTGATTTTATTACCTTATATTTTTTTATTGTTTTATATGTTATTTTATTATTGTTTCGACATTGGGGGGCTGGGTAGACCTAGTATAGGTTTAGTAAATTAGGACCACTATGGTCACTATAGTTGCTGGAAGAGTCGAGCACTTGGTAGTTAGGATAGTGGGGTTATGCTGTCGAAATTTTCTTAGATTCAAGTAATTTATTGTATTTGATTTATTTTTATTTTCAATTAGAATTTGCAAGAATGAGTGATAATCGATCGTGGATGTACGCGAGATACAATGATCGTGCTGCATTTGAAACGGGACTTGAGAGTTTCCTCGAGTTTGCGATAAATCAAACAGCGTATACAGATGGAATTGGTAACATTAGGTGCCCGTGTAGGAAGTGTAAGAATAAAGTCTTTGACATCTGATGATGACGACAGTAATTATGATGACAGTAGTTGAGGTTATTTGGCAATGTATTTGTTTATGCTTGTTATTCATGTGTGATTAGAAACTTCCTGCAATTTACATACTGTCTATACTTATCTGAATCAATTTCTGTGACAATCTTGTTATTTTATTTGATCACTGTATACAGGTTGTGTCTATACTTATTTGAATCAATTTGAAATAGGTACCATGTCTCATCGTAGAGGATTTTTTGGGTTTGGTAGTCGATCTTCTGGGCCTGAGCAGGAGCGACAATCCTCCTCAGGCTCTGGGCCGTACATTTCTACGACTCCAGAGTCTGGTTCCCCTCCACAGACCGCTGCTGCATCTGGGTCTAGAAGGCCCAAAGGCAAATCAATGGCGCAGATTAGGGCCAATTGTGCTAGGCGCGACGGGAGGATCCTCTTTCAGAGGAATACTGCTGGGTAAGTATTTTTATTTAAATCATTATTTGTCTATATCAAGTAATTCTTTAAATTATTTTGATATATTGATACAGTAAGTTGATCGAGCCCCCGAGGATCTCCACCTGCTGCACGAACTCGTTTAAGAGGATTCCGAACCCATGCGGCTACACGTGGAAGTTAACCCCGCCAACGGTGCAGGCGTTGTATTTTGAGGAATTCAAGGTAAATGAATTTCTACTATATATAAATTTATCATTATATATTGTTAAAATGTTATATTAATTTAACCAATATATTCAACAGAAAGAGTTTGCTTGGAACCCTGATGATGAGGCTGATGTGAAAAAAATGTGGTTAGACAAGGCCCGCAAAAGGTACAGTGACAACATGAGCGAGTATAAGAGACAGCTCAAGGGGAAGACCGAGGCAGGGGAGATGATCGAGACACCGCTGGGCATGTCCGACACCTTTTGGACGGGACTCAAGGCATACTGGGATCAAGATGAGGTTAAGGCTGTTTCTAGGCGCGCACGTGAGAACCGATACTCTGAGCCCGATGGAGTTGGTACAGGGATCAGTCGGCACGTTGGAGGGTCTCAGTCGAGTCGTATTCTGCAGCAGAGTCTGGTTAGTAATTATCGATTAAGTATTTATCTAATAAATATAAATATTAATATTAATATATATATATATATATATATATAATATTAAGTAATAAATACTTAATATTATATATATATATTATATATATTATATTATAAATATATATATATATATATATATATATATATTACCTTATTTATCTTATATAAATGCATGAACAACTCGTGGATGGTGAAGTCCCCCCAACTGCATCTAACTACAGCACTTTCCTCCGCCTACACATGTACGCAGATGGAACTTTTGTGTCAGAAAAGGATGACAACCTTGATGTAAATGTTTAAGTTTGAACAAATATTAGTAATACATAGTAAAATGTATTTATTTTATAATAATTGTGTATTGTTATGTATGAATTAGGCGGAGATTCATCGCGTTGCTGCTGAGACAGGACGAGAGGACCGACTCGAAGAGGTCTACTTGGAGCTCGTACGTCCCGGTAGGTCACGACTGTACGGCACTGGAAGTGCCGGTGTGAGCCAGTTTAGTAGGGGGTCTACTAACAGTACAGGCTCTTCCCAGATGTCTCAGCGGATGTATGAGACTCGGATCTCCACACTGGAGGAGCGTCTCCAAAGGGCCGAGGAGGATAGGGCGGCCCAAGAAGCAGCACGTGAGGCCGAACGAGCAGCACGTGAGGCCCTTGAGGAGCGGATGACATACTTCGAGGAGATACTGAGGCGGTCGGGTTAGCTACCTTGAGCATCACTTCTATGTATCTATATCATGTTGAACTTTTTTTTTTGCTTTATGTTATGTTTCTGAACAAACACAATTACACTTGAACTTTGTTTAACATTTGTGTTTTGTTGAACAATTTAATTGTTTTATGTTTTCAAATCGTCCTATTTATTGTGAGTGAATTCAAGGTATGCAAATGAATTCAAAATACATTATAATTACAAAATGAAAATACTTATACTCTATAACGTAGATTGATAAAAAAAAATTAATGACATATTGATTAATAAATAGTTATATTGTTTCGACATAAAAATAAGGACATATATGCAAATGAATTCAAAAATACATTAAAACTATCAAATTAAAATACTTATGATTAATAAACTATATTGATAAATTTTTTTAAAAAAAAATTTAAAAATAAATATTTATTAATTTTAAAAATACGGGCGGCATGAGACTGGTCCGTAATTAACAACATTACTTGGATATTATCTCCTCATATTCAAATGTTATGAATATATGATATATATTGTATATTGAAATAGCCTTTAAATGATTTAATAGGCAATAGATATATCAATTATACGAGTGTTCTCTACTGGGGACAATTCAAAAGGAACTTCAAGGTTAAGCGTGCTTGACTTAGAGCACAACTAAGATGGGTAACCCACTGGGAAGTTCGCCTAAGGTTTGAAATATTGTATAAATACGAAAATATTAGTGGAGATAAATAAATAATTATATAATTAAAATAATTATTTAATTACCGGCGGCAATATGCCGCCGGTAATTAGCGGCGGCACGGGCCCGCCGGTAATCTCCCACCATCGACGACCATCGGTGTGGTGGTGGTGATCACCGGCGGGAGAACCGCTGGTAAATGTTCGGGAAACCACCTGAGTTTCCCGAGAAAATATACCGGCGGTAGGGCCGCCGCCAATCTCCGGCGGTTGAGCTTCGCCGCCGGCAATCTCATCTCCGAC
This sequence comes from Salvia miltiorrhiza, assembly GCF_028751815.1. Lineage (NCBI taxonomy): Eukaryota > Viridiplantae > Streptophyta > Magnoliopsida > Lamiales > Lamiaceae > Salvia > Salvia miltiorrhiza. The sequence continues at coordinate 29,889,795 of NC_080391.1, forward strand.
GAGATTATTATCGGCAGCAGAGGGCCGCCGGTAATGCCGCCGGTAATGGAATCGCCAACGGCCGCCCCTTTTTTACCGGCGGGAATTGCCGCCGGTAATCAGCTTTTTTTTTGTAGTGATAGCGCTTCATTATTCATGTGTTCCTTATTGCTAATAGTTCTCTTATGTAGGTCATTCAAGTGTTTGTTATTTCAAGCCTATCGCATTCCAATCTACTATAGATTGTACTCATGAACATAGTCTTCATGCTTATCATTTCATTAATGTTCGAATCTGGTCTCTTGGATTAGGTTATCACTACAAACCAAACTTATCTATACTTCATCCTCATTTGTCTTGGATGCAATATATATTAGAACTAATTACTCATAAATTAAAGGTAACGTGTCAATGATTGACCTACTCAATTGGACATAAGGAACTATTCCGGTCAAAGTTTGTCATAGCCACAAATAAGAATCGAGCATATATACCCAATCAGCTGTCCTATTCATTCGCACATTAGGATCAAATGATTGTGGCTAATGTGCGAATGAATAGGACAACCTATTGCAATTCAACTATATTAGAGCTTTCAGTGAAACTGTTTAAAATTTTGAAAGGACAACATATCAAGAAACTAACAAAGAAGAAGTTAAGGAGAGTCAACCGTGTATGCAATATTCTAAAGAATTAATTCTTTACAAAATATTCGCCCTTTAGTTTTACAATTTGGTAGGCTCAATACTACCCTTTAACACTAAAATCACATTTTTTAAATTTTTTTATTAAAATACGTGTCCTCCATTCCACCACACACTCTTTATGAACGAAGGAGTAATATGTAAGAGAAATTTAACTATATATAAAAACAATTCTTAAAATATAAATTGTCTCAAATATACTACTTCAGGTCGATATCGAGTGGGATTAGCTGGCCTCTACTCGAAGACAATTTAATTCCTACTGGTCTAAAGTGTTAGTAACTGAAGCTTGATATGTAATTGAATATTTTTTTAACATATAAAGTTTTCGATATAATATGATTAGGAATAAAGCAAAAAAGGAAAATGATTTTCCTGAGCAATTCCAAACAATAGTGTTTCACGATATTTTCTAAAATTTCTGAATTTTATTGTTTTTTTCACAAAAAAAAGAATATTAGCGGTTTGGTTCCGTTACCAATCGAAGCCGATCGATTTTGACCGGTTCGATTTTGATCGATTTTTTGTTCCTTTGGCGGTTCAGTTCTCTATACATATCGGTTCGGCTCGATTTTCAAACCATAAAAGAGCCTGATCCCCAGCCATATGGAAGAGAGAAGAATTGCAGTCTTGGGACGACAGAACTATCTAAATAACGACTTCTCATCTAAATAAAAATAAGGGAAAATGTGCAGATTGACCCCCGAAGTAGTACCCCCTATAGCGTATAACCCCTCTTGCTCACTGTGTGTGCAACTAAACCCCTGAAATCTGAGAAAAAGGTACAAATTCCCCCTCTAACCTAATGGCGTTAAATGTCCGTTAACGTTTGGATTTAATTGCACCCTCTACTTCAGGGGTGGACCTGCACCTTTTTTTTTTTTTTAAATAATTTCAGCAACCCACCTCACCCTGGCA